>NW_027499468.1:0-102787 GCF_021521415.1 Bidens hawaiensis | reverse complement strand
ATGCCCGGGGGAGGTGTGCCCCCGGCGTTTTAGCCCAAAACGCCGTCCAAATTGAACGACTAACGGATGGTCTTAGGAAATATCTATATAATAAAGATAGAAGTTTATAAAAACATTCAACGATGAGAAACTTGAATTAAAGGTGTCTGGATTTAATAATAATGGTTTATTATTGTTAAGATTTAACTATAATACGTATACACACACACATACATACGAAAACTTGTAAGGAGATTAATTGTGGAGAACGTAAATTAATAGTGCCGGATAAAAAAAATAATGTTTGTTTTATATTTAATAATAATTATAAATTAATTTAAAAACCATTTAGAACCTTAAATTAATTAACCAAAAATAAAATATGCAAAACAGGGCAGGCCGGGGCTCGAACCTGCGCCCTGGCTGGCTCAGTTCTTGCTAGTTGTTAGTTGGTTAAAACTCAATAATAAAATTATATAACAAGACAGACACGTATCAATTCAATCTATGAAACCTAGCAAGATCAATCTATCAATCCACATTGTATTCGTTCAATTAACGTTAGGGTTAATGTTTACTAGATCAAAACGAATTAAATACATCTAACAATTACCAGAAACGATGAGAAGTCGAGGTGTAATGGTCGTATATTGACCGCAGCTGTACATCAACTAAGTTAGACCACTGAATGGCTTCAGTTCATGTAAATAATATAGTTAGGGGTTTAGGTCGTCGGCGTTGGTAGATCATGTATAGCAGTTTAATTTAATTATGGTGGTGTATTAATATGGTTTATTAGGCGGTGTAAGCATGTTCGCTTGTTTCGCGATTTTCGTATCATTTTGATATTGTTTTTCCTAGTTAAAGTTTTAGAAGATATATTATACGCATAAGAAGAAGAACTGAACGGTGGACCGGTATGATGTTTCTCACGCAACTCTCTCTGGTTCGGAAAATCCTTTAGTTTCAGGTGGTCCTAGAGATCGAGAGTGTCACATACAACTATTAAAATTAACAAAAGAAACTAATATTAGCTAAATTATTTTAACTACTAAGCAAAGCAAAAAATGCAAGTAGCAAGTAAGGCTGGTCCTAACTCGAGTCGTTCTCAATATGCCTCAAACCGTGTCCCGCTTCAAATCGTGTCCCGGCAACGGTGCCAAAAACTTGATGTGTGCCTAATTCACGAGTCTATATCTATGAAACTCACAACTAAGCTTTAATTAGATAACGGATTATCTTAATAATTCCACACACAATCGGCAAGTGTACCGATCGTATGTAGTATAGAACTAAGAAGTCCGAGTATCGAACACAAGGACACGTGAAAACGATTTTGATTACTAAACCCTAAACAAGACCTTCCTAAGAATAATATTTTAATTAAGTTTATTATTAAAAACTACTTGACCTAAGTTAATTTACACTAAATTAATTAATTTAATTTAACTAACTAGACTAACTGAAAAACCTTTCCAAACTTAGAACACTCAACAACCCTTAACTGTTTACGATGGAGAACACGTCTACCTAGGTATGAATAAAATTGAAGGCCCAACAAGCAAATGGATAGAATGATATCACGACACTGGTATCTAAAGATGACACAACTAAGGCTCACTCAAGCTAGCTAGATCACCTCTCAGTCTCACTAACAAACCTTAACTACACTTAACTGATTAGAAAAGAAAACTGGAAAACAATTACCAAGGTGTTCTAATGTCGACTCTCCTCTCGAACTCACCGACACTCAACCCTAATGGATATGAATACTACACAACCAAGGATAGAGGAACAATTCAATTTAATACAAACTAGATCAACTAGTCACTAAAAAACCCAAACCCAACAAGAAGCGAACATGCTCTCACGCAATTCTAATCCTAGCATGCAAAGGCTATGAGACAACCCTAACTTCTTATCACCTCTCGGTATCTAAGAAGTGTATACCCGCTAATTATCAAATAACTCACTTGACAAAACCCTACGGTTGTGCATACCGCAAACAAACCCTAAACACAAAGTCTAGAATTAAACATGCAAAAATCAATCAATACAAAATCAACCAACCAAAGCATGAGGTTTATGAAGTAATATTAATAAAATTCCAGAAACTAAACACAACCTAATTCATATATAAATCAAACTTTACAATAACAATTCAATTCTTTTGATCAAACAATCCATAAAATTCGTCAAAATTGAACAATTATTATCAAACCTTGGTAGAACTAACAAGATTAGCCAAGCATATTAAATGGAAAGCAGCATTATACTCATAAAAATATTCATATTACTCATCCAAATCATAAGTAAACTCAATCCATAATCAATAATAATCAAACACAACTTAATCCTTAATTCAATTGCAAAAGAATTCAACTTTATGATAAAAAAAACAAGACAATAATGAATCATAAATCAAACCAAAGTATATGATGATATAGTATGATGATCCTAGCTATCTCTTGAAAGCGATGAGAGAGACTGTGTAATGATATTGAGAAGAATAAAGGCGAGTTACAGGTTTCATGCGTGATCCGGCCTGAGAGAAGGTCCATGTTAGAAAATCACAAACGGATTTAACATATGTTAGTCGCGGTCCATTAAAAGCAAATATTCCTTTCGTTGAGACCGACACCAACCAAGTTTAAGGTTGGGACTGTTATTACCAATATGACATAATTAGAATTATTTAAAATAAATATTCCTTAAAATAAAGAATGACGAAACGTTGAATAATAATAATCATTAAATACCATTAAAAACAATAAATAATAATAATCAGCATTAAATGCTACGATATCAAATATAGCAAAAACTCGTTATAAATACGTAGCATTTTTATGTAATTTTATCATAATCTCTCTAAATCCCCAGTGAGTTAATAATGATGAAGAATACCGTACCCGATTATGAATGTCCGTCCCAAACCCGTCGGGTTTTAATCAGGTAAATACCCGTCGGGTTTCGGGTTTTTTTTATCGGGTTTTGATAAAATACACGTCGAGTATTCCCGGCTCAAAACCCGCTAGGTTTCTATTGGGCTTTGACAAAATATAACTAATCGATTACAAATATGGTTACCATAAAGATAAAATGTCTCAAATAATTGACATAAACAAGTTCCGATATTTAAATACCATCTGTTAGTCGCGGTCCATTAAAAGCAAATATCCCCTTCGTTGAGACCGACTCCAGTGTTGATAAATAATAATAATCAACATTAAATGCTACGTTATCAAATATATCAAAAACTCATTATAAATACGTATCATTTTTATCTAATTTTATCATAATCTCTCTAAATCCCCAGTAAGTTAATAATGATGAAGAATACCGTACCCGGTTATGAATCTCCGTCCCAAACCCGTCGGGTTTTAATCGGGTAATTACCCGTCGGGCTTCGGGTTTTTTATCGGGCTTTGATAAAATACGAGTCGGGTATTCCCGGCTCAAAACCCACTAGGTTTCTACCGGGCTTTGACAAAATATAACTAATCGATTACAAAGATGGTTACCATAAAGATAAAATGTCTCAAATAATTGACATAAACAATTTCCGACATTTAATATATTTGGAATATAGTATATATTATATAATAAGCTATATCGGGTACATCAGGTATATAATCGGGCAAATGGGTTTATGTTATCGGGTAATCGGGTATATTAGAAATCCCAAACCCGTCCTAAACCGGCGAAAAATTTCTAAACTCGTCCCAAACCCTAATGGGTCGGGTATTACCCGTCTCATTTATGTCGGGTTTCGGGTTTTCTCATTGGGTTCGGCTTTCATTGCCATCCCGACGACCCGGTGATTTTCAAACATAAGTTAGCAGAAAATATCTTATTTTCAACTCTCTTCGTATTTATTTGTTTTCATGAATTTCATATAGAGATACTAAAAGTATTATTAGTTGGATCGAGTGGCGTACAAATCTTCTTTTTGTAATGTAATTGTTTTGTTTATTGCTAGCTTTGGTTCAATAAAAGTTGTTATATATATATATATATATAAACTTATATTTGATAAGTCGTTTCGACTCACACGCTAACCAATTATGCATGACTTAAACACCCATTCACTTTTCATGCAACAATCATGATTCAAACTAGTGTTTACCACAACCTAATATTTCAAGAAAGACTAGCCACTTAGTCAAAGTAATTTTCAATTGCCGAATAAGTTTCTAAGCATCAGAATAAGTTTCTAAGCATCAAAAAAATCAATTAGTGCACAACTTATCATAAAACTCATCATATTGCATGCACAACAAATCTGAATTCATAAGACAAACTTTAACCCAACAAAGCCTATTTTTTTTACCCCATCAAACCACTGAATTTAATTGTGAAATCTTTACCACAAGTAAATTACAAGTTTTACGTTTACGAAACTATTTTATTTGTAATTTTCCAATGTACACAAAAATCATGAACCAACAATGTACGTGCAGCTATTTCAGTGATGCAACGTAAAATATTAATTCGGCTAAAATTCTATACTAAATCAATTCATGCAAAACCAATAGGGTTAGAATCTTAACTCAATTTATGATCTTCAGAAGTGAAATCAACCCAATTGGTCAAACTCAAGATATGTCATCAGAATTCTAGACCAAAATACAAATTCCCACAGTCTAGACACTTTAATTTGTAAAATCATTAAGACTATTAATTTCAAGTCGAAAACTTAAAATCACATGTGTTTAACAACAAGAGACATCGGACTTTGCCGAAGCGTTCAATGAGTAAAAGTTTTTTAGGGCCCGCTTTGATTAGTCTTACTTTTCGTTAACTAAAATCTGGACAAAATAAAAGTGTTATATTATATTGTTCTAAATTAAAAAAATAAAATGATACAATTTTATTAGCTAAGTGAATTCAGTTAAAATTTATATATAATATTTTAAAAACTAATCTATCACTTAAATTTTATTTTTATTAAGTAATAGTTCTAAATTAAATAAACATCGTCTATATTGAAAATTACAAAGAAAAAGGTTGAAAGATGAATATGTGTATTCTCATAATTAAAAAATGGGGTGTAACCTTTCTAAAAAAGTGTTCTTACAAGATCGAATATATGATGAATGGTGAACGATTAACAGACCCATGTTCTTCGGCCATGTCTTATGTTTTGCGTGGCCCCAGCGACCGTCTCTTCAACCATAAATGAATAAAAAAAAATAAAAAGATTTTTTTTCTACCCTAAAAGTACGAATAAATTTAACAAATTTAACGTAAATGCTACTCTCTATCGCAACAACATTTGGATCCTCAGTTTTACCTTCAAACCCGTTAGCCTTTACCGATTTCTCACAAAACCCACATAACCCAAAGAAGATCCACAAGAGGTTGTATGAGAACCCACGCAAAACATGAAAAAAAAATAAAGATGAGAAAGCCTCATGGTGGTTGCAATTACATTTAGACATGGCCGGTTATTTCATGTAAAATGTTTGAGATCTATTGATTTCAAATGTTCATAGACTTGATCGTCTGATATGGCGTGATTTGTTGCAGCATGCTCATTTCTTATGATATTGATACACACTGTTTTTATTTTCTAGTTCAACTCTAAGTTACAAATTATCTGAACACGTGTTATATAAGAATGTGGGTTTCTTTTTTTTTTTTTTCTTTCTTCTTTTTTGCAAAATTTTAACATATTAAAGAATATTAATATTAACTTTTTAATTCGAAATTTGAATTGTGTGCATTACAGAATCTTCCTGTGAATCCAAAGTATTAAAACATTGGTTTCAAATCTAAATTATAAAATTGTCTAATGAAAGTTATTGGCTTATATTTTAAGGTGTTCTATATAATCTTTTATTGGCTTATATTTTAAGCTGTTCTCTATAAGCTGTATATTGTTTTCGAGCTCCGGCTCAAACAACGATCCCATAGCCTCTCCCTTATACATGCACCCTTTAGATTATCAAAAACAAATGCATGTCAACGATGCACTCACCGACACCAAGAGATGCCTCCATTTAAGAATTTTAGTGACCATGCTAGGATTTGAGGCCTTCATTTAAGAATTTTAATTGCTTATATATAGTGAGAAACGAATACTAATAATTTGTAATTACTAAAATTTCTGATGACACACTTTGTTCTGGTGGTTATGTATTTGGTTTTAACTTCAAAATTTGAAGCTTCCCATTTCTCACCTGGGTTCGACTCCCTAAAGTTGTGTTTTAATTTTGTTGATTTCTATGGCCATTTCTTATTTACTGTGTTTCAATTTTTTCCTAGGTATATAACTTGAACTTGTATCATTGATTCATTTTAATTTGTATGATATATAAATCACATTAGTTTCTAAATTAAAATTTTAAATTTTATAATTTTATTTACAAAACATGATAATCCCTCCAAAAATTTTACAAAAGATGTTATAAATTTTATAACTTAGTCTCCCTAACTCTCAATAAAGGGCTCAAATTTTTTTTTTTACTTTAGACCACTAAAATAGTTTATGATGCCACCAGGTAAAACCCATACTATTGCAGAAAAATGAACATATTAGAACAAAATAATATTAAAAGCTATATTTAGCTTCTTAGTTATTGACTTCACCTATTGACTTTACCTATATTCAGTGGCTAGTGGCAGGCTTACTATGCAGTGACTAGTGGCAGGCTTACTATGACAAAGTTGGTCTTCTATAGGCTAACTTTATTTTATCACCAACTCATTTATATTGTTCTTTTTAAAAATATATATTTCATTATATATTAACAAATTATAACTACACCAATGTTGGCTAACTTAGCTTTAAAAGAAGTCATGTCATACATAGAGTATGATTCAACTACATGCACTCCTTCAAGAGAGCAACTTGAGTGCACCAAGGAGCAGGTCCGTCTCTAAAGGTGTTAATTCCTGACTTGACTTGAAATCCAACACGAACCCGACACGAAAAAATATAGGTTTTGAGTTAGCTGACACGGCCCATTTTCTTAAACAGGTCAACCTGAACCCAACATGTTTAATAAACGGCTCATCCCGAACCCAACCTAAAAAGTAGGTTGACCTGTTAGCTCGTTTAAGAATTTTAAAGAAGTTTATATTTTGATTTTAGAGATTAAATTTTAAAGTTAAATACTTAGATTTTTTTATTTTCCGCACATTAATAACTTTAAAAGTAAAATTATTTTATTTTTAATTTTATCTCCTTTTTACTTCTAAATTATTTATCTAATTAGTTCTAACTCGCTATTCTCTGATTATTTTCATTCATATGTTCTTATCTTGAGCTAAATATGTGAATATTAGTTTATTAATTGGAAATGATAGATAAATACACAAACATAATTAAATATATCACAAATTATTAAAAAGACTTATGTAAATTAGAGTAATTAATTATTTAACGTATTACTAAGTCACTTGGTATTACTCATATTCGTATATGAACTTAAATGGGTTGACCAGAAACATAACCTGAACACGACATGAATTTAAATTGGTCGACACGACACGAATAAATATATGGGTTGGGTTTGGGTTGAAAAATCTCAACACGCTAACCCGTCAACCCGAAACCCATCAACCCGCCAACCCACTAACCCGGAACGATTGACACCCCTAGCCGTCTCAACGTTCTTGGAGGTCTTAAACGAACTAAAATGTTGAGGTCTTTTTTAATAACAATTTAATATAAACACTCCTCCATTACCCGGGCTTGAGATCGACAATAATAAACTATTAAGTTTATAGTTGGCGGAGTTAAAAAAATTAATTGTTTTTTGTAAGTAAATATATTTATATGAAATTTACTTCTGAGTTCTATATCGGTCCATCCTATTGTTTTGTAGGTTTCTTTGTGTTCTTTCCTATCAGGCTTACATAAATTCTAATTAAAGAATTAGGCCCTACTTTGGCCAATTTAAAAACATATAGTATATACATGCTTCGACATTTTGGAGTTACAATTGACTTTTCGAAGGCTGAGAAACGGTGACTTTCATGTAAGTTATATTAACTAATTAATTATGCATGCAAGGCTTAATTTCAAAAATCTAATACTTTTGATGTTGCTTGATTCAGAGAATCGGAGATGCCAACGAACGGACACTAGGACGACATATAATAACAAAATTTATACTCTTATTTTTTGTCATTTTTATTTTCGCATATTTAGTTATAGGAATAATAACTCTAAAAAATACAAACATACACATAAAAAAAGTTGATAAACAAAATGTGTATGCAAATCTAAATAGACATAAAAGTATAACAACACTTGTAGGAAATATTAGTCACCAAATTAGTTTTAGTGGGGAAGATACCTTTACCGCACACCTACTTTACGCCAAATATAATATGAGTATAACTGCTATAGACTTTCCCACTGTGACTGCCATTTCAAACGCCACCACCACACTTTCTGTCTCTGACAAAGAGCAGTCGGTTGTAGTCAAGTTTGAGGCAAATCGAACTTGGCTACAAGAAGAGCGGCTGCAAGATTACCAAAAACGGATTGACGAAGGGCTTGCATGGGTGTGGATAAAAGTGAATATTAGGTGGCGTCTCACGCTTGTTGAAGCTCTTAATGTCCCTTACACTTATAAGGATGTGCATTTTGCATGTTTTGGTCACTATATAGCTAGTTCTTATAATAAAAGGCAAGATGTAACGTGTACTATTTATTAAACTAAACTATTTTTATTGGGATGTTAGTGTTTTTATAAAGTGATTACATGTTATAACATTGCCACATACAACAATTGTCGATTCCTATGTTACTCACTGTCTACAAAAGATAAATAATCTTCATTATAATATGAGTGTGTATTGTATGTATAGTTGTATTTGTTTCACCAGATTAAATTCAATATACATTTTTGGTATAACATAAAAGGGGAACAAATTATAGGAGTCCCTAAAAAAACAAATGTTAACTTAAAACGCTATAGGCACATAATCATATGATTTTATCACAAAAAGGCTTCTAAAAGACCGACCATTTTAACGTAACATTTAATATATAATATATATATATATATATATATATATATATATATATATATATATATATATATATATATATATAGTGTTGGTATCATTTAAGAATTTTAAAAAAATTAAGAACTTGTAGGAACCCTTAAAAACTAAACAATTTTTTAATTTTTTTTATATATTAACATTATTTAAGAGTAGTTTTATCATATTTTATATAAATTTTTTAATTACATATATTATTCACAAGTTTACATACATGTAAAATTTATGTACTAACAAATTTACATATGTGTAAAACAAAAACATAGATATGTATAAAAACTAATTTTCAAAATTGTAATTGTAGATATAGATATAAAAATGATAAAACTACTCTCAAAAAACATTAACATACAAAATGTTTCATAAAAAACGTTAGTTTTCAAGGTTCCTTCAAGTTTTTAAATAATTTAACAGTTCTGTAATGATACTCATTATATATATATATATATGTGATAGTTTTACTTGTAGTAAGAATTCAGACATATATTAAAGGTTATTATTATACCTTTTAAATAGATATAGTAAGTAACACTCATAGTATTAGTATTTTATTTTGTATATGATTTGGGCGGGGCAGGCGGTTAATTAGGTAGTGGCTCATGAACCTAATAGGTTCATGTTGAATTGACTTAGAAACATATTTAATAAAATAGTAATCAAGTTTCAAAAGTATTCCAATTAGGTCAATCAAGTTTTAAAAGTGTTCCAATTAGGTCACTCAACTTTAAATAGTGTTCCAATTAGGTCACTCAACTTTCATATTTTATTAAATTAAAGGTTTTAACATGTTTTTTAACGCTTTTAATTTTTGTTTCACATAGAAAATCTTTTTATCTTTTTTTTGATGTTGACGTTGAGTGGCAGCGTGGATTTTATTTTTTATTTTTGAATATTAATACAATTAACGTTTTTTTAATTTTTAAAAATATAACTACCTATATTGCAAATTCCGACCCCCACATCTTATCCTCAATTTCTTTCTTAACAAACAAAAAAATCGGTGAGACTCGATTTGAAGATTTAGTGACCTGATTTGAGAAAAATATGCATGAGTGACCTAATTGGAACACTTTTGAAAGTTGGTTAATATTCTATGAGATATTCCCTTTTTAGTTAATGTGATAAATCTTCCTCTTCCTATATAATAAATTTTGTATATGATTTGGCCAGGGCAGGCGGTTAATTGGGTAGTGACTCATGAACCTAATAGGTTTACGTTGAATTGACTCGAAACATATTTTTAGTTAATCTGATAAATCTTCCTCTTCCTATATAATAAACTAGCTTATATCCCGTGTGGCACACAAGTTGGAAAAAAAAAGATTTTTAAACATAATAAATATGATTTATGAAATTTTAAAAATTACAACATGTAACCAAGTTAAATTAAAATGATTTCAAATGTGTCAAATTCATTTTCCATCTTAAATTTTGTAAACACCAGTTTCAATTTACTACGATGTTGAATATAAGTCAATGTCTCCATTTTTACGAATGTCCTTATGATATGTTGAAAACTATCATAAATATTTCTTTGGAAGCTTTATTACAAAACCCATATACCGAATTTTGAAATCATATGTAATATTAAAAACACTAAATACGAATAAAACATACCCAATTTTCAATTGGGTGAGAATAAACTTTCAAATAAATTCTCATTAATCAAATTAACTAAAAGTTATGTTTAACAAACATTTAAAAGAAAAATGTTAAGAAACTAAAGAAAAAATATTTTAAAACATATGAAGCTGGTTTTTAAAACTAAATTCCTTTTATTGAGCAAGTTTGAACCATGACTACGTTTGAATTACTCAACACTCTTCATTTATTTGCCTAAAATCGAAACCTTGTTGTTTTTTGACAATCTGCACAAATTTTTAAATCACGTTACCAATCAAAATTGTAACAATCAAAAGTTTGTTTAATTGATTTATGACATAGAGTTAGATAAACAGGATAAATTTTGTTGAATTGAAACCATTTCATCATTGTATCGATTGAGTCAAACTTAGGACATGTTATACAAAGTTATATAGAAATCTAAATAAAACTCTTTAATTTCAAACCAAAGTTATAAAATTTGAAAAGTCACATTTCATTAATTGGATTTAATCAAAGAACCAGAAGGATATAATTAATTTATCAAAACTCATGTTTTTACCAATGAATTTCTTATGAATCTTTTAATTTTGTGTTGCATTCTATAAATCGATACACATGTTGATGAATATCGATTGAAACACATGTAAAAAGACGAAATCAAACAAACCTTATAATGCAAAAGCAGACGACGAATGCAAAAGCAGACGATGATCATTAGATGAGTATGAATAGCCTAATCACAATTACACTTTGAATTAAGGTATAATCATTATAGAATTAAGGTTGAGGATTACATATGAATCAATAGAATCTGTAAATAGAACCCGCTATATGCGAATCCAATTTTAATTTTCATGAAAAGGAAAAAATAAAACATGCCATGTGACAATTTAAAGAGTTTTGATGAAAAGTATTTTAATGAAAAAGAAAACATAAAAAAATACCAAAATGGCATGTGACAATATAAAGAGATTTGATGAAATAATTTTAATGAAAATGAAAAATAAATAATATGGCAAAATTCAATGTGACAATTTAAATAGATTTGATTAAAAGTATTTTAATGTAAAAAAAATAAAAAGTATGATAAAATGCCATGTGGCAATTTAAAGAAATTGGATGGAAAATAGAAGGAGATGGTTATTTGAAAATCCACTCTTTTATTATATAGGTAGAAGAGTGGGATCTTTACAAAATAGTTTAAAATGACACATGGCATTCACAGATAACTATTTTGTCCACATGACTCTTTATACTTATATCTATTATTTTGAAAGATCAAACTTAGACGTGGGATCTGATTCAAGCAAAATGGATCATAAAATTGATTTTTAACCTTAAACACTAAAATGGATCATTTAAAATCCATTTTCTCTCTTTTCACAATCTTCAGCCGATACACTAACGAACCCTAGATATCTCACAATCTTCATCGGCCTGCTGTCTTCTTCAACACATGCCGACTCTGAGAAGGTGAATTTTTCTTTTGGGCCGAAGACAAAAAAAAAATTTGGGCCTTAAGTAAAAGAAAATTTTTATTTGTTTTAAACAATTTAATTTTAATGGGCTTACTTGGTTATGATTTGAGTTGTGTAAAAAACTTTTGTATTAAATAAACTTAAAAATGTCTCAAAATAAGACTAGAACCCACAACCTCTTGGTTAGATGTCATACCTCTTTACCAAGAGATCAAACTAGTCGTTATATAAATGTGTTGAAACATTGATTATACATATTTTTTTCATAAAAATACATATAACTTTTTTTTAAAAAAAATTCCGGGCCTAGCGTGGTGTCAGGCATGTGGCCGTCGACCACCCTGCCACCCCTCATAGCCGGCTAGGACTGGTAGTAGTTTAATCTTCATCAACAAATTGGGTATTAATTATCTGCTTTTTCATTCAACTTCAACATTAGAATTATAATATTAAACCTAATTTTGATTTAAAGCTTGCCTTGAAGACAATATTCAAAATGATCATCGCCTTCTGCTTTCAATGTATTTTAAAATCGTTTACAATAAATCATTATGTGATTTTTAAATAACACCAAAATAAAAGATTCTCAACTATACTTTTATTGTTTAAAAAATTTGTTTCTTTTGTTTAGAGTTTGAATGCTTTAAATCGATACACTATTAATCTATTTAGGGTTTTACTTATTCAAAATTATTGTTATATACTAAAAGTTGAATACTTATATTGTTTTGACTCTTCATTAAATTGTTTCCTTTTTGTGTTTGTTATTTTGTTAGTTTTGTTGTTGCATGTGTCACAAGAAGATGTGTGATACGCGCTAACAAATGAATTACCCACGTTCAATTCATCTAGCCACATTTAATTTGTCATTTTTATTTGATTGCATATTTTATTTTTAAATAGTGCATGTAGTGGGTTAGTTGCATGAGGTCCATGTTCTATTAGTTTTGCATATTCACGTTCATTTCTTCAAGTTAATTGTAAGCCTATATAAGGCCTTATTGTTTATTTGATATTAAGCAGAATATTAAGAAGAAAAATGTCTAGTTCCTTATCTTATTTCTTTGGAGTCTAACTCGCTCAAAGGGTCTATTATTTGTGAGATTAGCCATCTCGAATAGGCTTCTATCAATGGTGCTTTCATTCCAGAACCCAATTTCTCTACCTACTTCAAGGCCTCACCGTACTCCGCTTAAGAAAACCATAGCCGAATTTGCCAATGTCGTCTCCGAACAAGCGGCTGCGATGAAGGATTACTCCTCCAAATTGGATGCCTTCATCAATGCCTTTGCCTTTGCCGATGCCCAAGCTGCTCAGTTTGAGCAAACCAACCTCTTATTATCGTTCGCCAAATCACTCCTCACTACCCTTGCTAAACCGAAACCTTCACTTGAACCGGTTAATCCACCACAACAAGCACTGCCACCTTCAACGCCTGAACTACAAACTACCCCAAACAAGCAACACCACTCAAACCCTTGGAACCAAAAAACTCACCCAAATTTTCCTCTCATAGCAACCATAAAACAGCCCAAAGTTCAACAGTAGTAGTAATAATAATAATAACAATAATAATAATAATAATAATAATAATAATATATGTGACCAAAATAAGGTAAATAGAAGCCCTAAGGAATTCATTTCTTCTTAAAAATCCTTAACCTTAATTCTACTTCTCCAAGAATTCCTATCTTCAACCATGTCCTCGGAAAGGTTTAAGTTTATCAAATCATGTTTAATCCTCTCATCCCACGTCAATTTAGGTTGTCCTCTACCCCTCCTCCCTTCTATAGTAATGTTTTCTACGGATCTAACAGGATTCATCGTCTGTCTTCTCTTCACATGTCCAAACCATCTCAATCTCCACTCTCTTATCTTGTCTGCTATGTTCGCCACCCCTAATCTCTCCCGAAACACAACGTTTCTTATTCGGTCTAACCTTGTGTGCCCACGCATCCGACGTAACATTCTCATTTATACTATCTCCATCTTCCGCACTTGTGCCTTCTTGATGGCCCAACAATCCGTTCCATATAGCATTGCAGGTCTAACCGCAACCCAATAAAATTTTCCCTTAGTTTAGTTGGGAAACTCTTGTCGCACAATATACCTGTGGCTGCTTTCCATCTACACCATCCTACCTGAACTCGATGGGTCACATCACTGTCTAATTCCTCATCACTCTGAACAAATGATCCTAGGTACTTGAACTTCGTTACCTGTGGAACCGCCTGCCCTTCAATGGAGATCTGTACATCCTCTTGTCATTTCCCCCACCAAAATCACAGTGGAGGTACTTCGTCTTAGAGCGACTAATTCTTAAACCTTTTGTCACAAAGGTTGTTCGCCACTCCTCAAGCCTCATGTTTAGATATTGTTTTCTCTCAGCAAGTTACACAATATCATCTGCGAACATCATGCACCACGGAAGCGTCCCCTGGATCGACTTTGACAACTCATCCAAGACTACTGCAAAACGAAACGGACTCAGCGCTGACCCTGGTGAAGACCTACCTCTACTGGGAAGAAATCAGTATCCCCCACTGGCGCACGGACACTTGTTGCGCTCCTGGTATACATATCTATAATTATCTCTATGTATTCCCTTGGTACTCCTCTACCCTCCAAGCACTCCCAAAGCACCCTGTCGTGGCACACTGTCATAGGCCTTTTCTAGGTCAATAAACACCATATGCAGGTCACGCTTCTTCTCCCTATACTTTTCCATCAATCTTCTTAAAAGGTGTATTGCCTCTATGGTGGAACGCCCCGGCATATAGCCAAATTGGTTCACCGTAACCTGAGTTTCCCGTTTAAGTCTAACCTCAATCACTCTTTCCATAACTTAATAGTATAGCTTAGAAGTTTGATTCCTCGGTAGTTACCACAGCATTGGGCGTATCCTTTGTTCTTATAGATATGAATTACAACGCTGCTCCTCCACTGGTCTAGCATCTTACCAGATTTGAGGATAATGTTGAATAGAGTAGTTAACCATATGACTCCTTCCTCACCCAGACACTTCCACACCTCGATGCGTATGTTGTCTGGGCCAACCGTCTTAGCACTTCCCATCCTCCTAAGTGCCGTCTGCACCTCTTCTCGTGTGATCCGTCGGCAGTAGCAGTTATTAGGTTGTTGTCGTTGGATGGTTGTGTTATCATGTTCTTCTTGGTAAGCTCTCCCATTGATAAAAAGATTGTGGAAGTAGCTTTGCCATCTTAGCTTGATGTCCTGCACCTTGACCAATACATGCCCATCTGTATCCTTTATGAACTTCACAGGCCCTAGATCTTGCCTTCTATGCTCCCTGGCTTTGGCAATCCTAAACATAACATGTTCCCCCTCTTTTGTTTCTAAATGTTCATACATCCGTTTATAAGCTGCGTTCTTTGCTTCCGCAACTGCCTTCTTTGCCTCTCTCTTGGCCGTTTTGTAGATCTCCCTCAATTCCATTTGCTCCTCCTCATTCGTGCACCTCATAAGCTCCCTAAAGCATCCTTGTTTGTCCCTTATCTTGTCTTGTACGGCCTCATTCCACCACCAAGACTCCTTATGCCCACATGTCTTTCCTGTTGTGACCCCGAGAGTCTCCTTTGCTATTTGAATGATCTTTGTCCCTATATCTTCCCATATATAAGTTGAGTCCCCATTTAGTCTAGCCCGCGTCTGCAGTATTAATTTATCCTTAAACAGTAGGAGATTTTCGTCCTTCAAATTTCCCCATCGAATTCTTGGTTTACCTTTCTTCTCTCGGACAGTCAGCTTATTTCTGAAGCCTATATCTGTCACCAGCAGTCGATGTTGAGCCACAATTGTCTCCCCAGGTATGACTTTGCAGTCCTTCCACCAACGTCGGTCTTCTAGCCTCATCAAAAGGTAGTCAATTTGCGTGTCGCGTTCGCCACTGCTAAAAGTGATCAATTGAGAATCTTTTTTCCTAAAATAAGAATTTATAATACCTAGGTCACGGGCCACCGCAAACTCTAGGAGATCTGTTCCGGTCTCATTCCTATCACCAAAACCGAAACCCCCATGTACGGCTTGAAAACCATCATTAGCCTTACCAATGTGTCCATTGAAATCACCTCCTATACAAATCCTTTCACTCCTAGGTATGCCCCCCACCGCGTCTAGGCAATCCCAAAATTCCCTCTTTTCCTGATCCCCTAAGCCTACATGAGGCGCGTAGGCGCAGACTACTACCACTACTTCCTCTCCTAGTACTAATCTCAACATCATAATCCTTTCATTATGCCTAATCACCTCCACCACACTAGTGTGTAGTTCCTTAGCCACTAGAAACCCCACTCCATTCCTAGCTCCATCAGACCCCGAGTACCACAACTTATACCCATTACACTCAGCCCCTCTATGCCCTTTCCACTTAGTCTCATGGAGGCATGCTATCTGAACCCTGCATCTTTTAAGCACATCTGCCAATTCTAGCAACTTACTATTTAGATTTCCTACATTCCAAGAAGCCAAACGCAAAATATACTCCCTATCTTTACCCTTTCCTACACCCCTCGTTTCAGGACATGGTCTTAAGTAATAGTCATGGTTCCTACGATCTATGATTGCATCTTATCGCACAAACGCAAGCTATAGAACACCCGATCAAACTGATAATAGTAATAATAATAATAATAATAATGTGTAGTAATTATAAATAATAATAATAATAATAATGGGTAGTAATAATAATAATAATAATAATGAGCACAGTGGAGAAAAGTTGATGGAACGGCAGATCTGTTGGATTTCATTTGCCGGAAAAAGAGAGCCGTTGGAGGAGAAGGCCGTATAACCAAAAAAATCCCTCGAACGGTGACAAAAAACAACCGCAAGGTTCTCCTTTAGAGCGACAATTGCTTCTTGCCGGTTGAAAAGTCTCCTGAAAACTTGTTCGTCTGGATCTAGCTTGTTCGTACGACCGCGATGCTTCGCCGGAACTATCTTTTTGGTCTGGAGATGGTCCAAAGATCAACTGAGCTGAGAGACCTGCACAAACAAGACCCCACCTACCTTTTTCCCTGTGAAGCTTCTGGTCGAAGCAAGGTCCAGCCAGAGAAGATGACAGTAATGTAAGGCCCCGAACCCGGTAGCCCTACTTTCGCGTCAGATTTACTCATAAACACAGTTCTTACAAATCAGAGTTCATTAAAACTTTCACGGAATATAAAAACTTTCTTAAAACATTTCATATCAAAACACGTCTTGTCTTAAAACATCATTTTGCCTTTCAAAATAAACGAAACATTAAACTTAAACATCTTGAGTCTTCCGATGCCAGCCTCTTATTCAGTGCCACGTGTCTCCTCAAGCGAGCTGCCTCATCCTACTCACCTGCGTGCATACTAAAAGTCAGCTACGCTGAGTGAGTTCTAGTTAATCACATAATCATACAATACCTTCTTACATTTCATACTTAACCTCTTAACTTTCTTTCATACACACATAATTGCATATACTTTCATTCTTACCTTCATACTTTCTTTACATACATAATCATACGTTTTAAAGAGCCTTTCGCCCTATAACCTCACAGATATTATAAGGGTCTGGTCCTTAACATCACAGATATTATAAGGGTCTGGTCCCTAGCATCACAGATATTATAAGGGTCTGGTCCCTAGCATCACAGATATTATAAGTGTCTGGTCCCTAACATCACAGATATTATAAGGGTCTGGTCCCTAACATCACAGATATTATAAGGGTCTGGTCCCTAACATCACAGATATTATAAGGGTCTGGTCCCTAACATCACAGATATTATAAGGGTCTGGTCCCTCTTTCCTCGAATATTAGTAGGGTTCGGTTCCCTAGTTCTCGAATATTAGTAGGGTTCGGTTCCCTAGTTCTCGAATATTAGTAGGGTTCGATTCCCTCTTCGTTACCATACAACCATACATCATACCTTGAGTATTATTAGGGCCCGGTACCCTCTTCGTAACCATACAACCATCCTTTCATTCTTTTATTAACTTTATCACATTCATACACATAAGCATACATATCATACTTACCTTATACTTAGCGTTACAACCTGACAGTACGTGCAATATCCGAAGATCGTTCACGTACCGTCAAGCCATCATTCATACATATC
Organism: Bidens hawaiensis; assembly: GCF_021521415.1. Lineage (NCBI taxonomy): Eukaryota > Viridiplantae > Streptophyta > Magnoliopsida > Asterales > Asteraceae > Bidens > Bidens hawaiensis. The sequence goes on along the minus strand of NW_027499468.1, from coordinate 84,589 downwards.
ACATTATTCACATAAGGCATACACTTATCTCTTAGGATAAGCGTATTAACAAACATATAGAGTATGCACACAGCCCCGAAAACATAACACAGAAGTGGGGCTAGAAACTCACCTGGACTCTGCTTCTTCCTCCGATAGTTGTAAATCCTTTCTTTAACTGAGCTCGGCTGACTGTATAAGTTACACGTATCAATACTCGCCTGATCTAATCTGGTGGCCTAGTATTAGATTACTTTTACTTATCGTTTTAATTTATTTTCTAATCGAACTTGACTTTAGGCGAAGTTAAACCTTAGGCGAACTTAGCTTTAGGCGAAGTTAAACCTTAGGCGAACTTAGCTTTAGGCGAAGTTAAACCTTAGGCGAACTTAGCTTTAGGCGAAGTTAACCCTTAGGCGAACTTAGCTTTAGGCGAAGTTAACCCTTAGGCGAACTTAACTTTTAGGCGAAGTTGTCATCAGGCGAACTTAGCTTTTAGGCGAAGTTGTCATCAGGCGAACTTAGCTTGCAGGCGAAGTTCATCAGGCGAACTTAGCTTGCAGGCGAAGTTGTCGGCTGCAGCTACTGTTCGTCCTTAATCATCTTCGTTTCTTAACCAAATAACTCGATTTAGGTATCCACGTAATCGTCTGACCAGCGCCTACAAACCCCAACCATCAAATCGGCCTAACATCGATGTTTAAGGGGTGCGATTTAGGCATATAGGTTACGGGTTCTTTTAGGTTAACAATTAATCTATCAAATGCTAAACAATTCCAGTAATATTTGTTGTTTTAGGTTCGTTTATAACAAACTAACACAGATCTATGATTTCCCAAATCAAACCGAACCTATACGAACGATTTCTAACTATAACCATACCTTGAACGAGTCGAACTACGAACCCGGTTAAGCCTTGATGTTGTTTTGGTCCGTCACGACGTTCCAGCACCAACAAGCTCGGGTTTTCGCCTTCGGATCTTGGTTCGGGTTATAAGATGGTGTTGTGTATGTTTTGGTGGTGTATGGAATATGTGAGAATGAGGATTAAATGGTGATTAATGGTATTTATATTTAGGGATCATGGGCTTAACTCTCCTTCCTTCTTTCATAACCCAAGTCCATAACCCATATCCATTACCCAACACTAGCCCGACCCATACCAACTCCTACTCTATTTATTTATTTCCCGATAACCCGAGTAAACTTTCCCTCTATTATTAAGTAATACAATATTATTTTGGAAATTTCGGGATGTTACAAGTAACAAGCTCTAGCCGTAGTAGAGAGTCTTAGCAAGCTCTATCCGACGCAAGCTCTAGCCGTAGAAAAAACCTTCTGCCGGAGAAGAGGGACGGAGTAGAGGGTTGAACGGTCGTATGTACGGGAGGGTTGAACGGTTAGATGTACGGAGAGAAAAAATAGGTTGGACAATAAGCGATTAAAACAATGATAAATAGCGCAGAAAACTAGTGTGTTTTACAAGACATCATGGAGCCATATCATGATGGAAACCTACCGGAAACCTGCAATGCACCTCCATTCTCCCTAATATCGTTACACCGTCTCACTCCTAAAACCTATCGGAAATAAGAAAATGAAGCGAATTTCGACTTCTTCCATCGCTAATCCCTATATATCAAACCCGATCTTATTTTCAAAAATTCGTAATCAATGTTACACGACTTACAAAATAAACATAGCTCTTTTGTTAAGGGGAACAAAACGAGTCGAATGATGTGTCAGTTACCTCGAATGGTGCACGATTGACGAGGGTGGACTTCGCAGGAGACAACGATAGTGGCTCGTCAGTTAGATTTCAAATTAGGGGGAAGAGAGAGCAGAGGAGAGAGAGAGAGAGTGAGTGAGTGAGTGAGAGAGAGAAAGAGAGAGAGAGAGAGAGAGAGAGAGAGAGAGAGATACTGTGTAACGATGTTGAGAAGAATGGAGGTGAGTTACAGGTTTCCGGCGTGATGCGGCCTGAGAAGAAGGTCCATGTTAGCAAATAACTAACGGATTTAACATCTGTTAGTCGAGATCCATTAAAAGCAAATACCCTTTAGTTGAGACGGACACAGGCCAAGTTTAAAGTTGTAATGTTATCTATCAATATGGCATAATTAGGATTATTTAAAATCAATATTCCTTAAAATAAAGAATGACGAAACGTAGAATAATAATAATCATTAAATACCATTAAAAACAATAACTAACAATAATCAACATTAAATACTGTGTTATCAAATATTTCAAAGACTCGTTATAAATACGTAACATTTTTATCTAATGGTATCATAATCTCTCTAAAACCCCAATGGAGTTAATAATGATGAAGAACATCGTGTCATTTCTTTTGGTTTGCGTGTTATTTACAAGCATTGTTGCATATCCTCAAAAAGAATTTTGTGATGGTTTTGGTAATATTATTTTATTTGATTTTTAAAAGGCAAACCAAAGACTAAGCAATTACTTTTATAGTTTCACTAATTTACAATTTTTCTTTGTTTCAATTGTTTACAGGTGGTGATCACTTAACATCTTATGTTTTTAGTTTTGATAGAAACCAGTGTAACTCAAACTCGTGTGCTAACTTATGCTTAGGTTACGAGCACCGTCACCTAATAGGGTATTCTGGTTGTACATGCGACTTATGCATTTGTTGTATTAAACAATAGTTATGTAATGCGACCAAGTTTCGACATTTTTTGAAGTAAAATCATAACTTTTAATTTAAATGAAAACCATGATCATGATAAGAACTTGATTATTATCCATTTATTTATAAACATACATGAGGATATTTACACGTTCTTGGTGTATTTTTGTAGTTGTGCACACGATCTTGGTATACAAATAAAGTTCAACCAAGGTGTGCAATTAGATGTTTTAATAACCGATTTGTAAATTTGGTGGTTTTATTTACAATGAGGAATCAAATGGAGATCAACAACAAATGGTTCTTTTGTTTTTGTTGCCTTAGATTTTTCTTCCAATTAGTTAATTTCTATGAGTTTTTAATTTTTTATTCAATTAGGGTTCGACAAATTAATACAATGATTTTGTTTCCAAACAAATAACTTGTTTTCTTTTTCTTCATTTGAGTTTGGCAATGGAGATGGAGGCTTTGTATTTTCCATAAAATTTATGTTGATTAAGGGGTATCATTTTCATTTGATGCAAATTATACCAACAATAAAACTTTACATGAGTGTGAGGAAGGATTTTCAAAATGCATTGAATAAATGCGATTTATGGAAAAACTTTACATAACAGTTACATCTCATGGCTCATGCTCAACCAAACATTTTTTTTTGTGTCATATACATAGTGTTGGTACTTGATTCAAGAAATACAACCAAACGTGTTATCATTAGTATCATTTGATATAACAGATTTGCAGATTGGTTATTTTGTTTGACGTTTGAGGAATTGGATGGAGATCGACAATGAATGGTTCTTTCTATTTGGTTTCATGTGATTTTTCTTCCTACTAGTTAAATCCAGTTTTTACTTGAACCAAAAATACTTCTCATAGTTCAAATACTAAAAAAGTTCATTAAATTGGTATCCAGTTATTTTCTATATCCTATAAGAATCTTGTTGTTAATTTATAGGAACAGTGCATACTGATTGTGGTTAATTTTGTTAATAAATTTTGTGATTTTGTTTCTTGCCTTACATACTCCTCAAACTTGCTTTCTCCTCTAGTTTGCATGATTAACTAGGATGGGATGACAATAATAACAATCTGTCACACCATAGCCTAACGACGGAACCCTAGATATCTCATAATCTTTATCGGCTTGCAGTCTTCTTCAACACATTTGGTAGCAATTTAATCTTCATCAACAAATTGGGTATTAATCATCTGCATTTTCATTCGACTTCAACATTAGAATTACAGTATTAAACCTAATTTTGATTTACAGCTTGCCTTGAAGACAATATTCAAAACGATCATCGCCTTCTGATTTCAATGTATTTTAAAATCGTTTACACTAAATCATTATGTGATTTTTAAATAACCCAAAAAAAATAAAAATCTCGGCTATACTTTTATTGTTTAAAAAATTTGTTCCTTTTCTTTAGAGTTTGAATGCTTTGAATCGATACACTGTTAATCTATTTAGGGTTTTATTTATTCAAAGTTATTGTTACATACTAAAATTTGAATACTTATATTGTTTTGACTCTTCATTGAATCGTTTCCTTTTTGTGTTTGTTATTTTGTTAATTTTGTTGTTGCATGTGTCACAAGAAGATGTGGATTATCATTTACATGGCCAGCAACAAGCTGGAGGGGTAAAATTATGTTTTGGTCAAACCCACTTCTAGGATGTCACAATAGTATTTGATTGTGGATTTTATGTTTTAGACTTTCAGTGACGGATAGGAAAATGTTGCATCCTATCTTTAATTACACATAACCTACTTGATTTAGTTTGTATCATATAATTGTCATGACGTTCTACTTAGGATACCCCATCTTTCGGCAACACCTGATCGAACACAAAAATCCTAACTACATTGATGATTCAAATGTAATGGTAGTTGGTGATGGTGGTTTAATTGATGTTACTGCAAGTATTGTTATTAATCGATTCATTTTTAAATTTAATTATGTAGGTATTTGTTAAATTTTGTACTCCATTTTTTTTGTAAGGTGAAGAACATAACGCACAACTGGCTGATGTTGAGGTGATGAAACTGAGTTCTGATGATGATTGTGATGAAGCTACTCCTGCTCTTCTTGATATGGTTGTTCATTACCGTTGGGTAAGATCAAACATTTACATATTTTATTCTTCCGTGTAATTTACTTCTTTACTCAACGCATGTATTATAACTTAATTTACTCTTACTTTTTGTTTATAGCGTATTCCAGTTGATTTTGCAAGGAAGAACGGATTACGCATGAACATAGATTTGGTCATGACGAATCGTGAAGGCATTGAATTTCCTACTTAGGTTCGTTTTCGCGGTAGTTCATTACCGTTGGGTAAGATCAAACGCATGTATTAAGAGGTTTAGGATTCATGATTGGGTAAAGTTTGCTCGAGCAAATGGTCTTCAAAACGATGATCGTTGTGTTTTTTACTACAACAAAGACAATGGTATTTTGGAACTTACTCCATGTTCTTGTGTTTTTTTAAAGGAGGGAAAGGAAAGAAAAACTAAGGATAGTTAAAAAATAGGTGTTCTTGAGTTTTTTTTAGGATGAAAATGAAAGGAGTAGAAGGAGTTAAGAGGGATTAAATAGATGTTTTTTCTCAATAAATTATTCTCTCAAAAATGGGCAGATTACTAAGGCTGAGGGTAGTTGGGGTGGTGGTGAGCGGGGGGCGCGGCCGCCTACATGGCTCGTGAACACCGCTACACCCCTCAGGTGGTTGGGGGCGCGGTGGTCCGACGTGGCTTTGACCGCGGGAGGATATAGCCATTGGGCTATTTTGGTTTTCAAAAAAATAGCCGTTGGGCTATTTTAAATTCTTTTTTTTTTTTTTACAAATAGCACATTATAAATAACTACCTCATTATATAACAATAACACATCATTCTCACTACATTTCTCTCTAATAATTTAAGAATCTATCAAGTTACAAACCATGTCGGGTTGAGGTAATATCAACATCAACGACACTCAATTTCCTGAGGGATTTAACTACATGGACGACGATTCGTTTCAAGAGTTCATTGAGATGTCACAACCCGATTATTCGGTCCCGGAAACACAACCGGAGTCAGCACCAGCAAAACGATCCCACAAAAAGAAGGGGAAGAAGACCGGCGAAGCGGATGCTCCTTCGGCACCGAAGAAGCGGAAGTCTACTCCGTGGTCTAAAGAAGAGAAGTTTGCGTTGGCGAAAGCTTGGATTGAAATATCCCAAGATCGGAACGCGAGTAAATTATTTCGTGAATTTTATTGTTTAATATATCTTTTAAGTTTTGTGTGTACTTATTACATTTTTGGTTATTTATTTTGTAGCCGACTTTCAAAAAGCTCGAGTTTTTTTGGCCAAGGTTCGGGAATGTTTTTATGATCAAGTGGGGAGCAGGGCTCATATCGATAATATGATATCGGGTCAGTGGGCCGATACTCGTAAATATGTAGGATTGTTTACCAACATACATAACCGCAATGCTAACCGAATGCGGCCGAGTGGGTCCGATGATCTCATGGTTTACCGATTCACTTGTGATGAATGGAAACAAGAGGTGTTGCGGAGGTATGGGGTGGTGAAGACGTTTGACGATGGCTACTTGTGGGAGGTGTTAAGAAAGTGGTCGAAATGTATTGAACTATGTGCGGAGGACGTGACCGATGAGGCAAAACGTACAAAAACTAGTGCGTCCGGCACATACGTCTCTTCGAGCGGGTCAGAGAATCAAATTGACTTCGACCTAAACTTGTCCGAAGGTCATTTGAAAGACCAAGGTTGTAGCCGCCCTGCGGGTAGGGATCGTGGGTTGTTAATGGCGACTAAAAAAAGAAATTAAGGAATTGTCAAGTGGCCTCCTCTCGATTGGTGAAACTCGACACAAAAAGAAACTGTTTCAAGAGTTTGGCTTTTCTAGCCAAAAACTTTAGCCACCTACAGCTATACGACCAAGCGCTAATGGAGGAAGAAAAAGAATGTATTCGGAAGCAATTGGCAACACAAAAATAAAAGCGCTATTTATATGTATTTTTTTATTTTCCTTTTTATTTTTTTTATTTTCCTTTTTATTTATATTTTAATGAAGTATTTTAATTTATATTTGTGTATATAACAAAATAATAATAATAATAATAATAATAAAATCAATCAAGTCCCTGATCACCTGGACCACTACACCCTCTGGGGCTTGGTTGAGGGGCTTGATCCTGTGCCACATCTACTCCTACGTGGCGCAAATATATTGGATCACTTGGGGCTCAACCAAGCCCCACTACCCTTAGCCTAAGGATAAGTGTTTTTCCAATAAGTTATCCTTTCATTTCCTCCAATTTTCTTCCAACTCAAGAACACACATAATTAAAAAAATTTACTTTCCTTCCCTTTCTTATCATTCCCTTCTTTTCTTTCCTTAGTTAAAAACTCAAGAACAATTATTGTCGTTACCAAAAAACACCTAATCTAACTTCTTGACATTAAAACATTAATCTTTGTAACTTATAATGTGGATGTTGGTTCCAACCCCCGTGTTTTATTTAATATCTATTGATGTTATCTATTTATTTGTGCTTACATATGTTCTTACAATTTTTTGTACTAATATGGGTTTTATAATGGTTAAATCAGGGGTGAAATACTCACAAGAAAAGAAAAGATAAAATTATAAACCACTAGTATTTTCATCCTCGCGTTGCGAAGGAGCGGTGATCGATTTTAATCTTTTCAAATGCAATAAAAAAGTCGATTTAGGTGTAGAGTTTGAAATCACAATCTCTGTTAAGAAAGATGAAGGATTCTACATATATAATACATGTAGGCTATCTAACAACATATCTTGAATTATACAATTGTTACAAAAGCTTAAGGTTTATACATATATGATTTCAAAAGTGGGAGTATTATATTGCTAGCCAAATAAACATAATGGGATCATAACTTTAACTCCACAAAGTATAAAACCACAAAGTCAAGTTTTAAACTATGTTATCAAAAATGTTAAACCAAAGGTACAAAACAAACAACATAAAGTCCAAATGAAAGCTTAAAGTATAAGCTTATGATGCACAACTCTCTCAAAATTGTAATTATATAAATTAATATCATTAATTTCACAAATATTTTTCTTAACATTTCTTAAAAATATGAAACTTATTTATCTCTGGGCGTTTATCTTTATATTCTTTTAAGGATTGTTTTCCTATTACATATTCATCTACTACCAAAAGTCCGAAACAACTCAACACTTTCTACCAAAGCCGATCAGATCTTATTCAAAATCATTGTTGCTTCATCTCGAGATGTCGTGTAATATGTTTTTCAGTACTAATTATTCATTCTATGTAAATATTAACGTTAATTTTTTTTGTGTGTGGTCCATTTGCAAATGTTTTCCACAATATGAAGTTTATATTCATTTCGCTACATATAAAACATAAAAAAATATTTATTTTTTGCTTCATTGACATGCTTGTAAATATATTTGTAATATTAAATTTACTTTTTTGTTTTTGTTTTTGTTTTGGCTTTACAACCCGTGTATCATAAGGTTTCTAACCTAGTAACATAATAAAAAACTATATTATAACAAAATAATCTATTTTTAATACAAAGAAAATAACTTATAGATTCAATAGTGATGCCACTAAGATAGTAATGACATGATGCCACTAAGATAGTAATGAACTGTCACAATTTGTACTAGACAAAAAAACAAACACGCTAATAACTTATAGATTCAATAGTGAATCTCTCATTAATAAATCACTACAAACTCAAATAACAATAAACTCAAAACTAATTGATGTACATCAATGTAATTAACATCAAAACTACTAAACAACGACTCCGTCTAAACGTGTTTTATCAAGAATGAGGAAACCTAAACGTGCAGAAGACGAAGAAGAGAGATGAGCAGATTGAATATATGCAGATGATAATCCGATCAGAATAATCCATGCGTTTTAACACCCCTTATGTTTGTTATCAATGAAAAATGTGTGGGCCTTGACCTTCATCTAACCCATCAAATATCAACCCATTCATCCATAAGTAAGTCATCTAGCCGTATGAGCTTCAAGCCCAACAACGCTTCAAGCCCAACAAGTCTCCGATGATCAACCCAAAACATATGAGATCATTAAATAACCAACCGACACTTTTAGATATACAATTGAAATTATTTTTAACATGAATTTACTCTTATCATGTCACACAGCTATTTTACTTTGTATATAATTTGATGTTTTTCTTAACCTTAATGTTAATGAACCTACTCCTACTCCTATTATGTGTTTAAAGTTTAAACCTACAATAATACTAACAATAGAAAACTGCTTTGTGATTTTAATATTCAATTTTCTTTTTTCTATTGTTTCACTTTCTTAATAAATCAACTAATTAATTAACAAATAAGTTTTTAATCAATAAGTTAAATTATTTGTGTGTTCAAGTTTAGATTCCATCAAATGAAGTCGAACTATAAGGCTATGCGTAGTGAAGAGGCTACAAATAGGGGCGAATTTTGACACGTGGCGCCCAACCAGCAAAGGGTGAGAATTTGTTTTTGGGGTGTAATGGTGTAGAGGCTACAAATTGAGCCCACAATATCTTTTTTTATTATTCTCTTTTAATAATTAAACTAAACAAATAAATACCAATTTATTTAAATAATTAAATAAAAATGCATTACAATTAAAAAGAAATACAAAAAACAAACATAACTAACAAAAAATACATAACTAAAAATATAAAAAAAATAACTAAAAAACATACTAATATCCGTAATATTCGCGCATTTTTTCACGTCGTCGTTGAAACAATAATGCGGTTTCCTCGTGAAACCCCTTTGCTTTGAGGGATTCGTAGTCTTCTTTCATTTGACGTAATTCTAACGTCTGGTGTAACACCCCGACCTTGGGCGTAATATGCCAGGGCGGAATATGTCGGGGCGGTACGTACAGATTGCTCACAAGCTCATGACACTATTAAAATGACAAATGTAATTACTTTATTTCATTAAATCACAAATACACAATTTGGCATTAATCATATAACAATACAATAACTTTGAGTTTCATTATGATATGTTTATAATAACCTAATAGTCCAACTATCTAGTCTTCAATCCTCAAATTAAACTTCAACCTGCAGCACGTTTAAAATAATATATTTTGTCACCAATAATGTTGGTGAGAATTCATAAAACTTTGCATACATATATAATATGAAAAGTAGAAAATTCATATGTCAAGATGTAACGTCTCAAGCATAAAGTAAAATAAAATAAATACATAATATTCCCGTTCGCTTGACATAAGCCAAATCTACTAGGGAACCCCGTTCGCTAACCTACTAGGAGTATTAGATGAGACCACCAAGTATTCCAACATAAGTTGAAGAATTAGGTGGCGCAGGTACGTCCCGTCGGACCCTCCCACTATGAGGATGTGTATGCGTATGAGTCACTTCCACCAACAAGAAAAAAAGTAAACAACTAACACGTAATCACATAATTTACAAGCATTATGATATGAAACAAATACATACGAGACACATATGTGAATTTTGGTTGACAACATAAAACATGAAAATAAAATAAAAATATGTAACATGCTAAAATAAAATAAAAATAAGAAAAGAAACCGTATGATAAAATAAAATAAGTGGTGAAAGCTTTGTGATGGTATATTAATTTGTTTGTAAAGCCAAACTCACTGTTCATTTTCTTCTTGAGCTTTCATCAATGTTGACTAACCATTCAAAATTAACTTTCGACTAATATGTAAACACGCCCACAAACAATATGAATAGTTAAGTATCTCTTCAAGTTACCTGATTGAACGAATAGGCATAGGAATGATCGGTTAACATTATCGGAATCATCATGACATGTAGAGAGACATGAGACCGGTTCAAGAACTAGGAGGCGAGTTTGCTGAACACGAATAGCCGCTGAAATCCATGGCGGCAATGAACTGAGAAGTTAAGAGATTATGAGTGTTCTCTTCTTTTTTTTTTGCCATGAAATCTTCTATGTTTTATGAAAGTGAGAATGGAGGTTCATAATAATAACTAAAGATATTGGAGGAGTAAACTTTGGAGACTTTATAAACTTTTCTTTCTTTCTTTTTTTATCGGAAGGAAAGAAGAAAGTTGACATTTCAATTTTTTTATTTTATTTTGCATTTACTCTATATTTTGAAGTCCACTCTATTAAAAACGTAAAGTAATAAAATCAATTAATTGCATTCCAATCTTACTTAACTTTTACCAATAATTCTTGACTAAAGAACTTAATGTCAAATTAACATTTATCATATAAATTATTTTGAATTACAATCTAAAGATTTCATCTTGTATAAAATATTAAATTATGGGGTTTCGAAACGGAAAATTGACGAATGTCACATCCGGTTCAGCTTTTCTTGTTATTTGTTGGATGCTCGAAGGTCGTTTCCTATTTCCGTGGCATTTGTTTCCAAATGACCGACAAACTCGTTTAATTCATCGGGCGCCGTATTGAATCGTGTTGATGACAAACCTTCCCCCTTATTTTTTCTCGATTTCCCGCGTGGTCGAGGCAACTCCTCTACTTCTTCGTCGTCGGCTAAATTAATCGTGTCGTCCAGGAAGAAGCTACGAGCATTGGAGGGTGTGTTTGGTGTGCTCGGATTTGTCGACGACGATGTCTTCGACTTTTTTGAAGGCCTGGATGAGCCGGCTCGTCGGGCGACCGGAGCGGTTGATGCCCCGTTCCATTTCTCGCAACCGCGTAGTTTTTCCCAACAATTCAAATACTTGAATGGTTTCCCAGGCCGCTCAAAAGTTTGGCCCTAAGCTCGAAAGTCACTAAAGGCTTGAGTTAATGTTTCCGCCGTTATGCCCGCTACGCCAGCCAGATCCCTGCAACCGGTTAATTATCCCGACAAATTTTTGACAATCGGCGTTAAGCCCCTTCCAGTGGGCTTGAACCGCTTCTTTTTCCCGGCATTAAGTTTTGGGGGCTGAGATAGTTGGCATACATATTTAAGTTCGGGTCGGAAAATTGAAACGGATAGCTCGGTTGGTTTAGGTTCATCGGGTTCCATTGTAAGTTCGGTTGGCTCGGTTGCGAACCATACTCTTGACCGAAATGAGGGAATTGGTAGTTCGGTTGGTTCGGGTTGTTTCTAGGATTCATTTTGCTATTTTTTTTGTAAGAATTTGGGTATGAATTGTGTATAAAATGGATATAAAATGGAGAAAAAGGGTGTATATATATATATATATATATATTGTTTTAACTAATTAATTAAATTTTTTTTACATTTGACCGTTGCAACGGTCCATTTAATATAATAATATTATTTTTCAAACAATCCGGCGACAAAAGAACCCCCCCCCCTTTTCGCCCACTTATCGCGGGGGGGGGGGGTGTTCGCGCCTCTTCTCGCCCCATTTCGCCCAAGCTCGAGCCCTATTACACATTGCCTAAGGGTTACGCTATAAGGGGCTGTTTTGGATTTGTTATTTTACCTCTTTATAGTTTATAACTTATAGGTTATAAGTTATAAGGTGTTTGAAAAACTTAGATTGTGTGAGAATATAAATCATAAGTTGCAACTTTGTAACTTATAACTTGTATACGTCAAGAGGAGGTAAAATAAGGAATCGCAAACAACCCCCTAAAGTTCACTAAAAATCCAATGTTTAATTATATGTGAAACTATTGTTATGAACTAAACTAGCAGACACGTCCTAGCAAACCCAACAAGTTGAATGGATTCATGGGTGTGGAGAAGGGAACCGATAATGGGATCGATTGAGAGCATAGGGACATGACGAATATTCAACTTGTTGAGTTTGCTAGGACGTGTCTGCTACTTTAGTTCATAACAATAGTTTCACATATAATTAAACATTGGATTTTTAGTGAACTTTAGGGGGTTGTTTGCGATTCCTTATTTTACCTCCTCTTGACGTATACAAGTTATAAGTTACAAAGTTGTAACTTATGATTTATATTCTCACACAATCTAAGTTTTTCAAACACCTTATAACTTATAACCTATAAGTTATAAACTATAAAGAGGTAAAATAACAAATCCAAAACAGCCCCTTATGGCGTAACCCTTAGGCAATGTGTAATGGGGCTCGAGCTTGGGCGAAATGGGGCGAGAAGGGGCGCGAACACCCCCCCCCCCCCTATTAAATTATTAATTAATAGGGCTGAGATGAAGTTAAAAAGATTAAACTATTTTCTTTGGGTGAGATTAATTGAAAGAGAGAAAAATGAGTGATGTTGTGTTTATGTAAAGTTTATATGTGTTAGAGTATACTCCATGACTTAATAACAACTTTTATTTATTTTAAGAATACTTCAAATCATTGTTATTAAACAAACATTAATTAGAACTTTAAATACGGTTGATCTCACCCTGAGAGGCGAGGGTCGGCTTCCCTAGAATAATACCTTAGGTAATTCCAGCAACCCACTTAAATACTCAGTGAAGTCATTTTGTATTATAAATGTACACAAAGTTATTTGATCATAAACATTTTGCTTCTTTCACCGTATGGCCGTTCGATATATATATATATATATATATATTTTGCCTATGTTGACAAAACAAAGCAAAGGGCCATAGTCTTTACTAAAGTAGTATAACGGTGACATATTCCAAGGGTCGTAACGTTGTTTTATCTCTTGCTTCTATTTAAATTTATTTATGTGTGGGGGTTGATAAGTGTTTTTTAAAATCATTAGTCATAAAGTCCGTGCATCAGGCATTTTGCGCCATGTGACACCAGTCAAAGTTATAACTTTTTACAAAAACAAGGTATAGTCATAAAGCCCCACCCCCAGGCATTATGCGCTACTTGGCGTCCAGTCACTATTAATTTTATTTGTTTTTTTAAATAATAATTCATTTACATAATTAAATATAAAATTAAATAAATACATTAAACTCACGAATAAAAACAATCGGTTTCAACTGAGCGTCAAGACGGTGAGTTTATTCAACTCAATCGGTTTCATTGTGTTACCGAAACTAAAACAAAACAAAACAGAAGCAAAATTGGCATTTGATTGGTCTCCGACACGTTTGCTACGGTATTGAAACAAAAACAAAATTGACATTTGATCGGGTTTTCGTTAACCACCAAGACACAAAACCAACACCCACCAAGACACCAGCCCAACACCCATCCCACCAAATATTAACTCTATGAAGCATACTCCTCCTGGGAACACACACCAACCCAACACCCACCAAAATTCTACTGTCGCAGACGCTCCTCCTCCGCCGCAAGCCGCCGCCGGAGTTACTCCCAGCCGGTGTCAACGGCTCCCAACGGTAACTCCCCCCCCCCCCCCCCACGGATAGTTTTTTTGATTTTTGAGCCATATCCTTGCGTTATATACAAAACGCTCAAAAAAATAAAGACCCCAAAACGCCGGGGGGGGGGGGGGTGGCCCCAGCGTTATGCTCCAAAACGCCAACGATAACGAGCCATTACTGATGGTCTAATTGAAACACTTTTCACTAACTAGTTGGATGAACTCAAAGGAAATAAAGTCAGTGTTGAAAATTTCTTGACCTCGAAAACATCTATACTATTTAAATCTATATATACTATTAAAACAATAGAATTTATGTGCACATGATTATTCTCTATTGGTTAACTTGACTATTTTCCATAAATAATTTGCAACCTTAGAATCTCTTACTATTAAAATAATTCTATATTAAATTAAAAAAAACACCTATTAAATGCACCCCTTAACTATACCTTGTAACCCATGACCCATTTAATTCAAATATTTAATGACCCGGAGTGTTAGTTATATGAGATAATTAATAATTCATGTTCTTATTGTATGACTTTTTATAGTGTGACATTCGTCAAATTTTAACCCGAAAACCGACACGTTCCAATTTTTGAAAACCCTAAAACTTAATGTTTTTAAACGAGTATTTAGATAGTAAAACGGTTTTTCAAATTTTGTAAACTTTATTTTGTTTTTTTATGAGAGGATATATAAAACTTGTACTTATGACGTTATAATTTAATGTTAATTGTTAATAACGGTCTAAATTATTATTATCTTAATAAATGGTTAAATAAGCACATAATTAGAAAATGTGTTTTTCAAATTTAACAATTTAATTATATTAAATTCAATGGTTTTTTTATTCTAAAAATTATTTGTATTATTGGATTATTGTTATAGACTAAGTGATTTATATCACTAAATGAAAATTCAAGTAAAGTTAAAACATAAGTCGGTTACGATTTATAGATAATTAAAGAAAGTTGAATTGTAAGAATAATTATTGCATTCATTTAAATTTAAATTGGAATGAACTAAATTGTTGGTTTACCAAACGTTTTGACTATCTTATGAAACTAATTAATTATTGTCATTATTAACCTTAATACGCATGTTTTCATTAGACCCTTTATATACTATCCTCTTTTTCGAGCACAACCCAATTGACAGAGGCTTCCTTTCACCCAACCGTCTTCTATTATGTATTTACCCCTTCCTCCCCGCTCGTTATTCGAATCATGTATCAGTCATGGTATTTTAAACTATCCATTTACTTGTCTCTTTATTATGAATCAAAACCCTTAATTTATTTTTTTCCAATAGTATGACACGAAAAAAAATCAAATTTTGGTTATTGAGTTTGGGATCAATTATGGGGTTTTAATGAATATGACGACTTGTTTCTTTTATTTTGTATTAGTATTATTTTCAAATTCTAAACCACTTTTCTTTTTTATTAGCTATTTATGAAATACATTATTTATATGTAATACGATCTGATTTTACTAATAGTTATATTAATAATATAAATTAATCATTCATTAAAAATATGATTACTTTGAAACTGGCATATCTTATCATTAGCATTTTATAAGGGATGTGTTTATGAGATATATGAACATCGTGTTGAACGATTTAGAAACAAAATTTACTACTCTATATATAGTTTTTCTTATCAACGCATTAAAAAAAGTCCGTTTGAGGACATAATATGTTTATCAAATTGAGTTGGTTAACATATACGATTCTAAATATTTATTAACTTGACATTAACCAAAAGAGTTTTCGCATACTGTTTAATATTCAAATTTATAATTAAATTAATTACAAATTGTTTAGGTCACTATTTATAAATCGTTTGATCATTCTTTTGCCTAAATACATGCATTTTATCCAACTATTTACATTAAACAAAAAAAACCCCAAACAATCTCAATTCGTTATCAAAAACCTAGAATCTCCATTAGACAGTTTTCCCGTATTCATTAAACTCATTATACATTATGCATATATTCGTGTTAGGATAATCCGTGTACATGATTCTCCGTGTCATTATTCATCTAGCTCGCCTATGACTAAACCATTACTGCACTAAGACAAGGTGTGTTTTCTTAAGCCCTTTTTAATTTACATATTTTGGGGTGTACCATTTATGCATATTATCGAGTCCACGTTTCATTTTTATCTCATTATTACAAATGATTCACAATTATGCTGCGTATTTATTTCGATGCATATGTTTATATTGCATGCTACGTGCTCAAATTACATGCTATGTATTTATAGTTTTAATGGTGGTGGTTGCTCATACTCGATGTGTTCATTCTCAATAGTGAACACACACCCGCTCGATCTCAATAACAAACTCACACGTCTATTCTCTATAATGAACAACCTTAATTGTTACATACTCACGTACTTAGTTTTATTCATATAATGAATTGTGAATTACATCTCTCAAAAATACTATATATTATAAACTTATGATTACTCACCAATACTTTTATTGACAAATTATTTTGGTACATTGTACGTGTTTTTACGAGTGATACTTATGCAATACATGAAGACATTTAGTAGACATTTAGAACATATTGAATTAATGATTTGCGTATATTATTCAATACTCGTCCTTTTATTTCAACCCACCTAATTTTACACGTGGCAAACTGTATGTCGTGTTATGAATAGCCAAGAGTGCATATTTACTTAAAATACTATTTTAAATAAAGAAAGTAAAGTTACAAACACAACAACAAATGTTCTTTACAAGGAAATATTTTAACGCTTAAGAAGTCTTTTTAACAATGTTTCCTTTTATTAATTTTAGAATTTATTTAATTATTTGTAACTTTATATATATGTAAGCAGTATATTTTATTTGCTCATTTCAAGCAATATTTTACTTTTAATGATTGTTTGATAATCTAATTTTATACACCTACGAATACATTAATCTATTAAAAAACAAAAATTCAAATTCTAAAAATATTTTTCTCACAACTCTCCATTCCTCCCATTTAATTTAATTAGAAATATATATATATATATATATATATATATATATATATATATATATATATATATACATATAGAGGAAGGTTAAAATAAAAAAAAATATTTCATAAGAAGTGTAGGAAGAGATTATGACCATTGGATTAAATAAAACACACAGGGATAAGATGGTAAAAAGTCAAATTTTATAATTATGGTATTAAAATCCAAATTAATTGTGTTTCCTACTTTAATTCTTAAATTAATCAAATTTTCTAAACTACTCACATCATGATCGAGTTATTTTATTAATCTGCATATGAATTTCTGAATTGTTTCCCTAATTTCTAGATCTTGATTTCTTCAACAAAAAAATCAATCTATTAACACACCATCCCTTTGTTCATCAAACTAACAAACCCACAACAAATCTCAGAAAAACACACTTAAGTCTATTAAATTTACCGAATAGTTCAGAAAGTCCACCACTAACTGCTATCTATTACGTAATACAACACACCAATCATCAACTTTGGTGTGTTTTTGTAAAAGAAGAAAAACAAACTACACACTGTTACTCGGTTGTTTAATTTCATGAAATATGCGTCCAATGTTGTGTTATTTGAGAAAACTATCAACATATTATTCAATAAAACCATCAAAAGTAGTGTTCAATATTGTTTTTTAAATTTCATACGCAATATGTTTTTTAATTTCATAGGTTTTTTTTCTATTTTATTTTATTTTTATATTCAATAGAAACATCCAAACGATTTCATAGGTCGTGTGTTATTGTTCTTGATGTTCTTTGTGTTGTGTTTTAAACCACACTGTAATATAGATTAAAATGTTGTTGGTGTTTTTTTTTAAATTTTGGATCAAAATATGATAATCACATATTGATAATGTTTCCATATATAATATAACACACTAGACGATTATAGACTGAAAATAACCCACCTTCTTCTACTAAAATTGTGTGTCTCCGGTCGAAAATAATTAAGAATGCTTTTGGGTTTGAAAGATATTATGGTGGAGCTCTGATGGTGGAAAGATATTATAGATTCATTATTGATTTGAATAAATAAAATAAATTAATTTGTTGAGTAAATTTTGGAAAGAGATGCATTAATTGCATAAAAGTAGGAGCTTCCTACTTTATTAGGTTGACAATCTCCAATTCTCCATGTTATCAAAACTTATATGACAAAGCTGTCCATTAACACACCACTATAAGCCTTGAAAATAAAACACTCATCTAATTACTCAATCTTTTCATCTTAGCCATTAATTACCAAGATCAAACCATCCAGATTTATTCCTACACTTTTTAGACGCACTCATCTTTTTACGATAACCCCTCCCTATATATATGTGTGTGTGTGTGTGTGTGTGTGTGTGTAAATTTATCTGTTCATATTAATACAAATTTTTATATATCTTCAAATAAATAAGCATATATGTTTACTTAACGATTTTACTAATTTCCACCCGTATAGTACACGAGTTAATAACCTAGTTTAATAAGTAAAACTTTCTTAATGTAGCATGTAATCACTATATATATCCTTACAAAATTTCTCTTCTCTCTCTCATTTAATAAATAAAACTTTCTTAATTCCACATGTCATAACTATATAAATCCTTACAAAATTTTCCATTCTCTCTCTTATATTAAGTACATTTCTTTTTTTAATATTTCAATTTTAATTTTTAATAATTCCATCATAATATAAAAGAATTAATACCATCATAAATGCGTTAATTTTTTTAATATAAAATATATTGCATTAGTTATTAATATTAGATTTTTGTAAGTAACCAATACGAAACGGGTGTGTTTCTTTAACCGATTAAAGTATCAAACAATGTTAATGTCAAAACAATTTAAGATTAGAATGAGTTTTGGTCCATGAGTTGGTTTAAAAAACTAGCTCATTTACAACTATGTTTTGATATAGAAAATAACAAAGAAATAATTTATGATTTATGAATTGTTAACAACTTTTTTTTTTCAAATTGCGTAATGTGTAATTTTTTTACCGTATAATATATCTATATATATGTGATACATTTTTTTGTATATCACATTATGTTATTATTTAAAAAAAAAATATTTATTCTAACCCGTCTGCTGCACGGGTAACTAACCTAGTTTTATAATATTAAGACCACGTGTA
The DNA here is from genome assembly GCF_021521415.1 of Bidens hawaiensis. Lineage (NCBI taxonomy): Eukaryota > Viridiplantae > Streptophyta > Magnoliopsida > Asterales > Asteraceae > Bidens > Bidens hawaiensis. The sequence goes on along the minus strand of NW_027499468.1, from coordinate 65,465 downwards.
GTCAAAAAGCCGTGCCTCAGACATTATGCGCAACGTGGCGCCTAGTCAGAGTTACGACTTTTTTACAAAAACATGGTGTAGTCATAAAGCCCGTGCCCCATGCATTATGAGCCACGTGGCGCCCGGTCACTATTAATTTTATTTGTTTTTTTAAATAATAATTCATTTAAATAATTAAATAAAAATTAAAAACCTACATTAAAATTAAAAAAAATACATTAAACTCACAAATAAAAACTATATTAAAATTAAAAAAAACATTAAATTAAAAAAAATTACACAAATAATAATAATAATAAGACTACATGTTGTATTTTTTAAAAATTTTCGCTTGCCAAACTGCTTTTAGAGATTGGACTCTCGGGTCTTCTTCGGTTAGCTCCTTTGATAAAATCTTGATTTCGTTGTCCAATTCATTCCTTTTAAGTACTTCGACGGCGTCCAAATTTACTTGAAGTCGTTGGGCTCTAAGTTCTTGTATACCTTTGAGACAAATGTTCATTTCCTTAAAATGACTTTCCATTTCGGCATTCGAACCCGTTGCCGCCGACGAAGCGACCCCTTTCCCCTTTCCCTTTTTCTTGTTTCTTTTATCCCCCGGTCGAGACATCTCGGTAATATCCGCATAAGGATTCCCGGCTTCATTATCGCTTAGGTTGAAGTTTCAAGCGTCGGAACCGGGTGTGTCTGGATCAACCGAAGACGATGTTTTAGACTTTTTTTACGTGGACCACCTTCGGCGTTGGCCTCGATAACCGGGCCCCATTTTGGATGAAACCTCAAGTATTCTTTCCAAATGCCAAAGTAATTGAAGTTCCTCGTGGCCTTATGTTGATACTCTGTCAACGCCTTTTCCACGATTTTCGCGTCCGAGGCACCGCAACTCCACGTTCGAACCATCCGAGAGTAAACCGTATGGAAACCCGTGCATTTGGTGTTTATGTCGTTCCATTTCGACTGCAAGGAATCTTTTTCTCGACGCGAGTCCCCGCCAAGTTCTTAATGTGTGGGTAGAAATATGTGTATTAAGTGTGTAAAGTCGTGTGTTTTGATTAATTATATATTGTGAACACGATTACTTTGAGTGCATTTGTGGTTACAGGTGTGCGGAGCTTAACAGAGCTTAACGGAGCTTAAAGAAGCTAATTTGGAGCATTCATGATGGAGTGGAAATGAAAGTGATGATCCATGAGAATATAGAGAATTTAAATACGAAGACGTGGCCGAAAACGGGGTGAAAAACGGAGTTGAAACGAAGATTTTATGAAGAAAACAGTTTTGGCCTAGCAGGACCGTAAGGCAGAGCGGTTTGACCGTAAGCTACGGTTTGACCGTAGCTTACAGCTACGGTCTGGTCTGACGAAAAAAGTGATTTTATTGATTTTTCTTCCATATTTAAGGCTCAAAAACCCTAGAGTCGAAATTATACAATAACCATCAGTTTTGGGAGTTCTTGGAGGCTATCATACACCATGATAACACATCCTAATCACAAGATTGATCCATAAACACCTTCTCCAACATCTTAACCATCTCCGGGTGTAGGGTTGAGTTGCATGTTAGGTTTTGACATTCTAATACTTTAACTTTGGATTTGGAATTGAGCAATCATTCGGTTGATCAATTCTTAGTGTTTGGTTTTGTGCTTAAATGGTTTTTATTAATTGATTGCTTAATTTTTTGTCAGTTATTAATTTGTGGTCATCAACAATTAGGATTAAGTTCTTTCGTCATTGACCCGTTTATCATTAACCATATTATTGATTTTGTGTTTCAACAAGTAAAACCGATTATCAATTAGATTTTCATTAAGCCGTGTCAATTGTTCGGATTCAGTTCTGACGATCAACATAGTCAATCATTAAGTCTTTTGATTTACATATATTAACAAGAAACCGTCCAAAGAAGTTTATCAATTTCCTAACTTGTTTCGAACCCCGTACCATGGAGTTTGGTTATTTTCATATAATTGTTTACAAACTACTCTTTAAACCGCTTGACATCGTTTGTCCGCTTAGTTAATTAACTATTAAGTATTGAACTTGATTAGCACTTTCCACTGATTCCCTGTGGATTTGACACCTTACTTTCCCTAGCTAGTAAAGGTATTTTACAAATGTGTTTGATTGACCTTTCGACATCGATCAAAATGGCACCGTTGTCGGGGAATCAACGTGCAAAGTTCTACTTTAGTGTTTTGTTTACTTTTAGTTTTATTTTTGTCAGTTTTACGTTTGGTATTTGTGTGTTTCATGTGTGCAGGTAACTCAGTATGACGTTGAGTTGGGTCTCTGACCCACATGAAGGATATAAGGCCATGGAGGACGATGACTCGTACCGTACACATTCATATCATGACCCACCTTCACCAAACTCTTAAGGCTTCTACAAGTCAGATAACCAAAGGAGCTTCAACCAGCTGGGTCGCAACATGCGGTACCAAAATTATTCAGCGCCTCAATCTGATTATAAGGGTTATTATGGGTCAACAACAGGTCACCATGAAAACTCGTATCAAAGAAATTCTCAATCCCAAAAGAGAGTTAATTGTTACGAGTTTGAGGATGATTCGGAGTATGATAGTGAAGGGTTCGATACGCCAAGGTTTGTAAGTTATCCGAGAAGGATGACTACTATTACCATGAACATCCACAACCAATATACGAGGAAGTCCCTCAACATTATAATCATGGTGGGACATATCAAAGAAATTATCAACAAGATCAAGAAGATTCTTCGGGTAACAAAGAAGTGTCTTGGAAAGATGTTATGGATTTAAAGAAGGAGATGAAGAGAGATCAAGAAGCTCACAATCAGGCTTTAAATCAGAGGTTAGAACTCCATGAGACGTTTAATGACGCTCAAGATAAACTAGTGAGTCAACTATTAGAAGAGGTGGCTCAAATTGAACGAGAACAAGAAAAGTTGGCTAGTGGTGCCATGGTTGATGAGGAAGTGATAGAAGAGGCTCTTGGTCTTTCAGAGAATGAATTTGAGAATCTGGTTTTGGAGAATAATACCACACCAATTCCTCTAGTTACCGAAGAGCCAATGAATGCATCAGTTGTGGTTGATGATGAGGATATAAAGGGGGAGAGTTCAGATCTTTTGGGGAATGAAGTTGAATGTTTAGACCCGATTGAAAACATAGTAACCATTAAAGAGCCGGTGACTGAAGTAACACAGGTGAATCCCAGTCATTCTCCCATTTTGGTCACACATATAAATGAAGATTGGGGTGACGGTGCAAGTTCAAAGAAGAGGAAAGTGAGTTTGGAAGACCTTGAACAAAATATGGTGAAGTGGCCTTGTATTCGGTTTACACACATGTCCACCACAGAGAAGAAGGTATGGGCACAAAAATTTAATTACCGAGCATACACGGGAAATTCGGTGGGAAAATGTTCGGTTCAACCACGATCGTATCCTAGTGTTTTAATCTCAAAAAAGAGGGTACGGGCTCGATGTGTGAATTACCGGGCATATTTGGGAAACGTTGAAGGTAAATGTTCATTCACACCGACTCATAATTGTTTATTAGACATCTTGAACATGAAGGAAGAAGAGGAGCCGAGGTGTGTCAATAACCGAGCTTTTATAGGGAATTCGGTAGGGAAGTGTCCGCTTAGACCACCGTAAGCGTCATACCAGGTAACGGTCTGGCTGAAGACCTTAACAAAAACTTAGCGCTAATTGGGAGGCAACCCGGATTTAATTTTCAATTTGTATTTTATTTTATTTCTTTTTAGTTTGTTTAACCGTTTTATTTCAAGCGTACCACTGTAGCAAAATTCAAGTGGGGGGATGCCACAAGGAAAAGTCGGAGTTTTATAGTGTTTCGGTGAAAGAATTTTAAGTTACGAGGTTTTGGATATCTGACATGCTTTCATGTTCCTTTTGCTACAGTTGATTCAGGCACGTGTATATTTTTGTTGTAGTTGAACTTTGTGAGTGTAATTCACTATAAGCCTAACGAGACCTTACTCGTCCACCCGGGCTACCGAGGGGTTTAAACGGCTTGTTGCATATGCTAAATGCAATCGTGATTCCTACGAAAGTGAGTTAGGTCTTTAAACATTTTTACTCGTTTAACAAATTCAATTATGAAATTTATTTAACTCGGCTTGGTAATTATAATAAACAATTTTGCAAACAGTTTAATTGTGAGAAGATGTGTCTGTTGCATCTCGTGTACGTTTCCGCTGCGGTTACGGGGTGTTACAATATATATATATATATATAATTATGCATGTATGTACGAATAAAAGAATGTAGGTAATTAAGAAAGAATGTACAGGTTAAGTAAATATTATGTATCTTTGGATGCGTATAAATGAGTATATGAATGCGTTGAATGTTACATGTTTTAACTAGAACTCACTCAGCGTACCTGACTTTTAATATGCACGCAGGTGAACAGGTTAAGGAAGTTGGCTTGAGCGAAGACACGTGGCATTAGATTGAAGAGGCTGTCATCTCGAGGAAAAATGTTATGCTGTCAAAATTAATAAGGTTTCTATTTTGGAAGACAAATTTGAATGATGTTGACAAGATTTAAAAGGTTATGTAATAAATGGTTAAAGTTTTATATTTTGTAGTTTTTAATTAACTATGATATTTAGAACTATATTTATGAGTAAATCCATCGTCAACGTAGGGCACCGGGATCGGGGCCTTACAAGTTGGTATCAGAGCATAAGTTCGAGAGAATTAAGCATCCTACATGCTTAGACCCAAACAGATAATGGTATTTAAGTAAGAAAAAGAAGAAGATGTTAGTTCAATAAAGTCATGTGTCACTCAAGCAAGCTAAATAAAGGTGAAGTATGTGATTAATTTCACATGTAATGTAAGAATGTGTAAGGAAGTTAGCTTAACTGCTAGAGATAGGAGTATATGATTAAATAAACTGTTTGATTGTCTAACTGTTAAAAGTAGAATTAGCGCACGTGGACTCACAAAGGGAAGTGTATAGGGCACAGAGAGTAACGTGATCAGCTAATCACAACTGGCCACTGTTATTACCTATTAGCCTTACTATCCATGTACTAAATAGTTACTTAAGTGATGAAATTCGTGTTTCCTTATAGAATACTAATGGCTGGAAGTAGGAAAATTGTTGGACAAGGAGGTCGCACTGGACATCGTGGTAGGTGACGTATTATTATTATTATTATTATTATTATTATTATTATTATTATTGTAAATTGGAATATAAATTTATAAATTATAAATATATGCTTTAAATCTATTCATTTATTTTTTCGGTTAATGTAAGGCCCCGTCCCCGGTAGCCCTACTTTAGCGTCGGATTTACTCATAAACACAGTTCTACAAATCAGAGTTTATTAAAACTTTCGCGGAATATAAAACTTTAACCGTTTATTACAAAACATTTAATCTTTTCTTTATTACCATAACATAAATCATCATATTGAAACATCATTTCTTTCATCTTCAAATGCCAGCCGTTCGATCCATGCCATGAGCCATCCTCATGCTAACTCTATAATCAGCTCACCTGCGTGCATACTAAAAGTCAGCTACGCTGAGTGAGTTCTAGTTAATCAAGCAACTTACCGCACAACCACTTCATACAACATGTATGTATCCGAAGACACATAATCCACAGTCTAACCTGTCCACCTTACCACTTAACCACTTAACTGCCCCTAACCACTTAGCCACTTGTTTACGGAAGCACATAGAGGCTTGCCCTCTCACGTGTTCACGTTATGCCACTTAATAACAGGGGCACGTATAGGCTTTCCTTATCACGCACTCACGTTATGCCACTTAATAACGAAGGCACGTATAGGCTTTCCCTATCACGCACTCACGTTATGCCACTTAATAACGAAGGCACGTATAGGCTTTCCCTATCACGCACTCACGTTTTGCCACTAACACCCTTACTAGACTCTTGCCACTTCTAACACACTCTACCTCTACTTGCCTATATCACACTTCATATCAATTCATTATTTACATAATAAGCAAGTCACATCATAGCATTCATACACACTAACAACCACCTGGCAATCATTCTCCTTGACGATACGTGCAATATCCGAAGATCGTTCATGCACTGACAAGCATTATATAATAGCTAACTTATATATCATCTATAGCATACACTTATCACTTAAGGTAAGTGTATTCACACTTCACGTCGAGTATGCACACAGCCCCGAAAACATAACAAGGAAATAGGGCTAGAAACTCACTTGAACTAGGTTACTTCTTCTGCTATTGGTTATTCCTCCTTGAGCTGTGCGCGACTAACTGTTTAATAATTGCAAATATTAAATACTACTCTAGCCACTCTCAAAGCTACTTAATTAGTCTTACTCGTCTAAGCCGGTTTTACTTCATTGAATCATTACCCGGTTACTTAATCGTTACTCATTAAACTTTAAAGGAATCTTTCATAAATTATCAAAGTCCAAGGGCTATTATGTAATTATCTCATTCTTTCACAAGTCCAGGGGCCACTTCTGTAATTATCTCAAAGTCTAATTCGTTACAAAATCCTCCTTCATTCGCTATAACGAATGGCCTAGTTCGCTATCTCAATAATAACGAATTAAGTCTGATTCGCTAACTGATTCGTTACCTTATCTTCTTCTGATTTGTTACTTGAACATAACGAACTGGTAGCTAATTCGTTACCTTGACAGAACGAATGGGCATTTAACGAATTAAGGGCTGATTCGTTATCAAGTCACACGAATGAGTCCCATTCGTTATGACCGCGTAACGAATCACCCAACCTTAACGAATCATCAACAGTTCTTATCCAGACTTTGACTCAGGGGTCAAAGTCAAAATCGTCAAGAACACCCACAGTCAACAGAACTTAGATTTGCAATTAAATCTTCGTTTCTTAACGAAACATCACGATTTTGGTATCAATGGAATCGTCTGACCAACGCCTACAAACCCCAATCATCAAATCGACCAAAAATTTACATTTAAAGGGTGCGATTTATGCATCTACATACGGGTTTCTTCATACTAACAATTAACCTATCAAACTGTAATCAATTTCAGTAAGTTTAGCTTTGTTGGATTCGTTTTTACCATACTAACACAGATCTATGATTTCTAGACTAAATCCGAACCTTAACGAAAAATTTCTCGATATAAACGTACCATAAATGAGTCGAACTATGAACACGAGCTGGTATTTGATGTTGCTTTGGTTCGTCACGACGATCCAGCACCAACAAGCTCGGGTTCTTGTCTTCGGATCTTGGCTCGGGTTATAGGATAAGGTTTGTGTGTGTTTTCCAAGGTGTAGGCTATGGTGTAGAGATAAAAATGGAAATAATTAGGGTTTAAGGGGTATTTATACTCCCTTAAGCCCATGAACCTAAGGCCCATCTTTCCTTTTTGGTCCATCTTTACTTCCCTTAAACCAAGCCTCCTACCCCCTTATCATTATTATTATATTAAATATTAATCTAGAAATTTCGGGATGTTACAGTTAATTTATTAAACTTTATATATGTTAAGAAAATAATGATAGTATATACCAGTCACTTTCAAACATAACAAAGTTTATCATACTTTATTTCTTAGTTTTTTTATCAATAATTGTTTCGGGTTTTTTGTGGAAATTAAGTTTGATTTTTATGGGTCAAAAGTTGGCAAATAGATTGTTTGGTACAAGTTAACTTTCAAAATTTGTTACGGGTCAAAATGGAAATTATGAGTATTTTAAAGGTTGAGAATGAAAATAGACTTATTGTCAAATTTCTTACGGACTTACGGGTTCAAAGTGTTGACATAAAAATGTCAAACGGATGAAATTTAGAATTTTAAACATTATTCGAGTTTCAAATTTATTTTCAATGGCATTTTTGGAAATAATTAAAGGTTCGTGATTCGGCAACATGACTGTTTTTCCTTCAATTATCAAAATTTAAGAAAAGATTGCGAACACTTTTGACATGTCACCCCAATGCCTATTCGTGCTTCTAACTGTTATCAAATTTGAAGTATTTTTGTTAGCATTAACTTTTCCTTCAATTATGATTAGAACGTTGTATGGGAAGTATGTCATGCAAACCTATACTCAAATGAAGAAAAATATTCACAAAATTGAATTGGTTAACATGATATTTTTATGTTGTCATTATGACAAAGTCAAGAAGACCCCTAAAGCTTATCAAAATCTTTTTCATGGTTTAGCTTCGAAAAACATAGTTATTGAAAGGCATCCGTTGTTACAGTTTAATGTTCTCCTTTCCTTCGATGGGTGGTAAATTGATAATTATATCAATAAAGATAACGCTTCTTCTGTAGTTAGGCTGAGTGGTTGGAACTACTATCGTATGAGAAGTCTTATTTCTGAAATTGGTTCATAATTAAAATTCTTTCAGTTATACATATATAACACTAATAATGAAATTTTCAATAGAAAGAGCGTTCTCGGATACGTTTTTGCACGTGTAGTTTTGTATTAAGTTCGTTTAAAAAAAATCATTTGAGGTATTAATAAAATCAATTTATATATACATAGTATAGATACAAGTATAGATGTAATACATTTTTTCATATACGTTATATAATTCTTTACTTTACTTGTAATTCTATAATTTGGATCATCTTGTATGTGACACGAGCTCTAAAGCTAGTGGTTTTATATAATTAGTGGCTAGAGAAAATTATCTTTGACTACTGAACGAAAATGTGGATTCAATATAGGAAGCTAAGTCAAAATAATTTATTTTAAACTGAAGTTGGCATTTACTATCTTTAAACCAATTTAAATCTCATAACTCTTTTCCTTTTTATTTTTTTTAACGGATTACATACTATTAGTATTATTTTTTACTACAAAGTTTCTTTTTTTATAACGACCACTTTCTTGTATTTAGGCTATCGTAATTTTAAATTAGGAGAGTTCCGAAGCCTTACTCTGGCTAGACTATGTTCTCTTAATCAGGCCAATGATGGCTTCAATGTTTGGCGTGCACGTCCCCCAGGAAATTATAGCGCCGACTACCACTTGACTGCCATTGTACCATCAAAAGAGCATAATCCTTTGGCATGACACACAATGGGACGAAAACTTAAGTGGGCTCGGAATCCGAATTGACAACATTGTACATGGCCTAGCTTAAATACCTTGTTGTCAATATCCACCCAAACTGACACAAGTGAGAATTAAACTTGGGTCTTCACTAGAAAAATCAAGTCATTCTATCACTGGACCATGTGTGACTGTAAGGCCCCAATCCCGGTGCCCTACATTTAACGTCGAATTTACTCATAAACACAGTTCTCAAATCAGATTTAATTAAAACTTGCGCGGAATTTAAAACTTCAACCAAATATATTACATAACATTCAAATCTTGTCTTAAATAAACATCTTTTGTATTTTAAGGTAAAACAAAAGTCTTTAAAACATCATAACATTTTTCCTTGAGATGCCAGTGTCTTCAATTCCATGCCATGTATCCACATCAAGCGACTTGCCTCAATCTACTCACTTGCATGCATACTAAAAGTCAGCTACGCTGAGTGAGTTCTAGTTAATCATACAATACGTTTACTACCTTACTTATATGTATCCGAAGGTACATATACATCATTCTTACATATACACATACTTACCTTCATTCATATTTTATAATTTCATACTTTCTTTTTATATACCTACTTACTTTCATACTTTCTTTCTTTCATATTCATACCTTACGTTTTAAAGAGAATTACGCTCTACTTTCCTCGAGTATTATTAGGTCCCGGTTCCCTCTTTCTTCGAATATTATTAGGGTTCGGTTCCCTCTTGCCTCGAGTATTATTAGGGCCCGGTTCTCTCTTGCCTCGAATTTTATTAGGGTTTGGTTCCCTCCTACCTCGAATATTATTAGGGTTCGGTTCACTCTTGCCTCGAATATTATTAGGGTTGGTTCCCTCTTGCCTCGATTATTATTAGGGTCCGATTCCCTTTTCCACCATACAACCATACCTTACCTTTCCTTGTCCTTATAATTGTAAACATCATTCATACATTCAATATTTACATTAGCATACATACATTATTCATAAATACTTTCCTTTACATACTCATCCCCTACTTACTACACATTATACTTGACAGTACGTGCAATATCCTAAGATCGTTCACGTACCGACAAGCATTCATTCATATCACAATTATAACTATCACATCAATCGTTATGACATACACTTACCACTTAAGGTAAGTGTGTTAACATTCACATTGAGTAGGCACACAGCCCCGAAAACATAACAAGGAATGGGGCTAGAAACTCACATGTCTCCTGTTTCTTTCCGCGTTTATAGTAATCCCCTTCTTTAATTGAGCACGACTAATTGTATGATAATTACATGTAGAAATCACTAAGCTTTTACACATCATTTAAGTTTCCTCCTAAAACTTTTAAGTCTGGAGTATTCTATTCTAATTGAGTATTCTATTCTAATGGACATTCTATTCGAATGGGTATTCCATTTTTCTAAGTCTGGAGTATTATATTCTCATTGATATTCTATTCGAATGGGTATTCCATTTTACTAAGTCTGGAGTATTCTATTTGAATGGGGTATTCCATTTAAATGGAGTATTCTATTCTAATGGAGTATTCTATTCGAATGGGCATTCTATTCGAATGGGTATTCCATTTTTCTAAGTCTGAAGTATTCTATTCTAATGGACATTCTATTCGAATGGGTATTCCGTTTTTCTCTATCCGGAGTAGTCTATTCGAATAGGGTATTCCATTTGAATGGAATTAAGTTCTAAGTCTGGAGTATTCTATTCGAATAGGGTATTCCATTTGAATGGAATTAATTTCTAAGTCTGGAGTATTCTATTCAAATATGATATTCCATTTGAATGTAATTAATTTCTAAGTCTAGAGTATTCTATTCGAATAGGGTATTCCATTTGAATGGAATTAATTTTTAAGTCTAGAGTATTCTATTTGAATATACCCACTATAGGGTATTAAATACCATATTTATCATTTTCACTTCACAATATAACATCCACATCCATATTTTTGTGTTCTTTATCTTTTAAGCATGCTTCTTTCTATTCTAGACCAAGATCTAGCTTACTTAGAAATATAATTTAAACCTTTATCGATTTCAACCCGTTTAAGCTAGATCTAGGGCTATTATATGAACCGTACATACTAACGAGTCCATTAAATCCACTTTTAACATCATGTTTACATTTTTCTCACATAATAAGGTCTGATTTACTATCCTATGGAGTTTCATGCAAATACGTACACGAAAAGTAAACCTTTTTAGCAAAAACGTACCTTTCAGGTATTTGTTTGAAATCACTCGAATAGACCGAAACCATATCAAACGAACTCAGAATTATGTGATTCAAGCGGCCACGGAACCGTCTCGCCCCGATCTACAAACCGAGCAGCTCGTCTTTACTGGAAAACACCGTTACAGTCGCTGGAAAAGCTGAACAATCGCCGGAATCTTCATTTATGAGCTGCTACGATTTTGGTGATAGAAACCGGACTTCCCTACCTCTGACCGAAGATCTGATCAATGGAAATCTTCATTTATATGTCATGAAAACTCAGCTAAAATTTGAGACCGATCCGACGGTTAGATCTCCGGGTATCGTCGTGACTTTGTGGGCTATTTTCTCAAAAACGGTAATTGGGAGAAGTGTGTGTTTTTGAAGATGTATGTTATGGTGTAGAGACGGATTCTGGTTGTACATGCAACTTATGCATTTGTTGTATTCAACAATAGGGTATTCTGTGTGACATCCCACATCGGTTGGGAAGGAGAACTAAGCCTTCTTTATAAGAAGGTGGATACCTTCCCCATCATAACGCGTATTGGGCGCCTAATGGTAGTGGATGAGATGAGAATTCCACAGTTAAGCGTGCTCAGGTGGGAGAAGTATGAGGATGGGTGACCACCTGAGCAACCAAAAGCAAATCCGTAAGGCGAAAGTGGTATGTCCCCGCCAAAGCGGACAATGTTATGGTGCGGCAGTAGCTGGGTTGTTACAAGATGGTATTAGAGCACAGGGCCGGACCAGTAATGCCAGGTCCCGCGAGGACGCTGGACCCCTAAGGGGGGGTGGATTGTGACATCCCACATCGTTTGGGAAGGAGAACTAAGTCTTCTTTATAAGGAGGTGGATACCTTCCGCATCATAACGCGTTTTGGGCGTTTACTTGTAGTGGATGAGAGAACTCCACAGTTAAGCGTGCTCACGTGGGAGTAGTATGAGGATGGGTGACCACCTGGGCAACTAAAAGCAAATCCGTGATGCGATGGTGGTACGTCCCGGCCAAAGCAGATAATATTATGGTGCGGTGGTAGCTGAGCTTTTACATAATACTTCAAGAAAGGCTATCCATTTAGTCAAAGTAATTTCTAATTGCCGAATAAGTTTTTAAGCATCAACGAAGTCTATTAGTGCACAACTGATCATAAAGCTCATCATATTGCATGCACAACAAATCTGAATTTATAAGACAAACTTTAACCCAACAAAACCTATTTTTCTACCCCATCAAACCACTAAATTTAATTGTGAAATCTTTACCACAGTAAATTACAAGTCTTATGTTTACCAAACCATTTTATTTGTAATTTTCCAATATACACAAAAATCATGAACATCGATACAAGACAACAATGTACGTGCAGCTATTTCAGTGATGCAACGTAAAATATTAATTCGGCTAAAATTCTATACTAAATCAATTCATGCAAGGCCAGTAGGGTTGGAATCCTAACTCAATTTATGATATTCAGAATTGATATCAACCCAATTTATCAAACTCAAGATATGTAATTAGGATTCTAGACCAAAATACAAATTCCTAGAACAGCCTAAACAGTTTAATTTGTAAAATCATAAAAACTATTAATTTCAAGTCCAAAACTTAAAATCACATGTATTTAACAACAAGAGACATCAGAGTTTGCCGGAGCGTTAGAACGAGTAAAAGTTTTTTGGGCCCGCTTTGATTAGTCTTACTTTTCTTTAACTAAAATCTGGATAAAATAACAGTGTTATATTATATTGTTCTAAATTAACAAAAGATGATACAATTTTATTAGCTAAGTGAATTTTGTTAAAATTTATATATAATATTTTAGAAACTAATATATCACTTAAATTTTATTTTTATTAAGTAATAGTTTTAAAATAAATAAACATCGTTTATATTGAAGGGTTGAGTTATTCTACGAAGAGCAATAAAAATGAAAAGTGTGAGAAGCCATAATAATTGACATGTGTCAAGTAGGGATCAAAGGAAAAAATGGTATAAAAGTAATAATATACATTTTCTCTTTTCACATGCAAGTCACATATTAATTCTCCCGATCATTTTTAAACGTTTATAACTTTTTATATGATTTTTTTTTTTAAAATAAAATTTACCATAATAACAAGTGTTTTTTTATCTTTCGTACGAGTATGATTTTGTTATATAAAAATAAAAAAAATTACGTCATTGTGTCTTTTTGCGTATCATTGTGTCTTTTTGCGTACCATTGTGTCTTTCTGTTTGTCAATGTGTTTGTTTTTCGCCATTGTGTATTTCAACTGATCATTGTGTTTTTTTAAATACTAATAACACCGTTGTGTAATAATATATAGATATAATGAAAAATACCAACAAATTATATAATACATAAAACACAATGATGAATACATATTACACAATAGCCTGAAACGTAAGACATAATAGTAAATACATATAACAAGATGACTGAAACGTAAGACACAATGGTAAATACATATACCAAAATGACCTAAAATGTAAAGCACAATGAAATCTACATATTATACAATGAACATAATACTATTTTTCTCAACTTAAGTGAATGTTGAGCACAATAACTAAAACACAACGATAAGTAGAAAGACAAATGTTGAGCACAAAGACAAAATGATGAACAAAAAGACATAATGAAGTAATATTTGTTTTAATTTTTATCTTTAATATATGAGTATAATTGAAAAGCACAATGACCAAAATCTATAACACAATGCATAGAAAAACTCAATTAAAAAACACAATAGACAAACAAATAACACAATATAAGAAAGCCCACTAAATTTTTTTATTTTGATATAAAAATATGATATTCATTAAAGATAAAAAAAGCGATTGTTATTATGGTAAAAATATTCTAAAAAAATGACCTATGAAAAAGTTATAGGCGTTTTAAAATTATGGAGGAATTAACATATGTCTTGCATTTGGAGAGAGAAAGTTATCATAAGTGGGTTATTACATTCATGTCCTTCTCATTAATTTTTATTCTTAAATTAATTGTCACAATCAACATTTAAGATCAATGGATATGATTCTTTCTCATTCTTCTTTTGTTGTACTTTTTAGAAAATTACAAAGAAAAAGATTAAAAGATAGAATATGTGTATTCTCATAACTAAAAAATGGGGTGTAACTTTTATAAAAAAGTGTTGTTACAAGATCGAATATATGATGAATGGTGAACGATTAATAGACCCATGTCCTTCGGCCATGTCTTATGTTCTGCGTGGCCCCAGCAACCGTCTCTCCAACCATAAATGAATAAAATAAAATAAAAAGATTTTTTTCTTCTCGAAAAATACAAATATAATTTAACAAATTTTACGTAAATGCTACTCTCTATTGCAACAACATTTGGATCCCTTAGTTTTTCCTTCAAACCCTTTAGCCTTTACTGATTTCTCACAAACCCACACAACCCAAAGAAGATCCACAAGAGATCGTATGAGAACCCACGCGAACAGTATTCGGAGGCCTAAAACTAGCAAAAATGTTGAGGCCTTTTTATTTTATTTCTTTATGCGTATAGCGCTATAGAATATACAAAAATTATAGGCCTATTACTCCGCCTGGCCCCAAGAGATGTCTCCATTTAAGACTTATAGTGACCATGGCCGGCCTAACAATAGCGTTGGACCAAGCTAGGATTTGAGGCTTTTATCTAAGAATTTTAATTGCCTATATATAGTGAGAAACGGATACTGATAATTTGTAATTACTAAAACTTCCGATGATACACTTTGTTCTGGTGGTTATGTATTTGGTTTTAACTTCAAAAATTGGAAGCTTCTCGTTTCTCACCTGGATTTGACTCCCTAAAGTTGTATTTTAATTTTTGTTGATTTATATGGCCATTTCTTATTTACTTTGTTTCAATTTTTTTCCCAGGTATATAACTTGAACTTGTATCATTGATTCATTTTAATTTGTATGATATAGAAATCACATAATTTATTCGACTGAAACAGTGATGCTAAGACGACCAGACCCTGCTCATAGCTGCTCCAACCGTGTCTGAAAATCACCACTGCCGCGTACTCCTTTCTTTCACCCATGGTTGTTAGGTTGTGGTGGCTTGTGGTGTATAAATGAAAGAGATGTTAACAATTTTTTTTATATTTTTTTTATAGTGAGGGTATATTACAGAAATGACCCAATTTGATAACACAAACTTAGCATTTTAATTCTATTTGTGATAGTGAGGTTATGGGGTATACTCTAACCCTAACATTAGTTAAATAACATGACACTTTAAAGATTGATTAAACTACTCCCACTTGTGTTAAATCTGTTAAAAATAACCCTTGGATTATGCTTTTAGCGGGTTCAAAAACGAAGAACAATATATTAAATTAATAATTAATAAGGGTGAGATGAAGTTAAAAGGATTAAACTATTTCCTCTTGGTGAGATGAATTGAAAGAGAGAAAAATGAGTGATCTTATGCTTATGTAAAGTTAATATGTGTTAGAGTATACTCCATGGCCTAATAGCAACTTTTATTTATCTTAAGAATACTTCAAATCACTGTTATTAAACAACGTTAATTAAAACTTTAAATACGGTCGATCTCCCCCTGAGGGGTGAGGGTCGGATTCCCTGTTAGGTCTAGAGGAGCAGTTTCTTTTAGCCTAGAATAATAGCTTAGGTAACCAGCAACCCACTTAAATACTCAATGAAATCATTTTGTATTATAAATGTACACAAAATTATTTGATCATTAACACTATGCTTCTTTCACCGTATGACCGTTCGATATTTTTTTTTCCTATGTTGACAAAACAAAGCAAAGGGCCATAGACTTTACTAAAATAGTATAATGGTGACATATTCCAAGGGTCGTAACGTTGTTTTATCTCTTGCTTCTATTTAAATTTATTTATGTTTGGGGGTTGATAAGTGTTTTTTAATTGAAACACTTTTTACTAACTACTTGGATAAAGACAAAGGAAATAAAGTCAATGCTGAAAGTTTCTTGACATTGAAAACATTTTATAACATTAAGATAATGTGTAGTCATAAAGTTCATGCCCAAGACATTATGCGTCACGTGATATCCCGTCAGAGTTATGTTTTTTATACAAAAACATGGTGTAATCGTAAAGTTCGTGCCCCAGGCATTATGCGCCACATGGCGTCCAGTCACTATTAATTTTATTTTTTTTAAATAATAACTCATTTAAATAATTAAATATAAAATTATAAAACTACATTAAAATTAAAAAAAATACATTAAACTCACAAATAAAAACTAAATTAAAATAAAAAAAATACTAAATTTAAAAAAAATACATAAATAATAATAATAAGACTACATGTTGTACTTTTCAAAAAATTTCACTTGCCGAGCTGCTTTTAGAGATTTGACTCTTTGGTCGTTTTCGGTTAGCTTCTTTGATAAAATCCCGATGTCGCTGTCCAATTCATTCTTTTTAAGTACTTCGACGACGTCTAAATTTACTTGAAGACGTTGGGCTCCAAGTTCTTTTATACCTTTGAGTCGAATGTTCATTTCCTTAAAATGATTTTCCATTTCGGCATTCGAACCTGCTGCCGCCGACGAAGCGACCCCTTTCCCCTTTCCCCTTTCCCTTGCTTCTTCCCCCCCCCCCCCTCCCCGCCAAGGCATCTCAGTAATATCCGCATAAGGATTCCCGACTTCATTATCGATTAGGTTGAAGTTTCGAGCGTCGGAATGGGGCGTGTCTGGATCAACCGAAGACGATGTTTTAGGCTTATTTTTACGCGGACCACGTTCAGCGTTGGCCTCCATAACCGGGCCCCATTTTGGTTGACACCTCAAGTATGCTTTCCAAATGCCAAAGTAATTGAAGCTCCCTGTGGCCTTATGTTGATACTCTGTCAAAGCCCTTTCCATGATTTTCGCGTCCGAGACACCGCTACTCAACGTTTGAACCATCCGAGAGTAAATTGTATGGAAACCCGTGCATTTGGTGTTTATGTCGTTCCATTTCGATTGTAAGGACTCTTTTTCTTGACGTAAGTCCCCGCCAAGTTCTTGGAACAACTCTTTAATTTTGTGCTAAAATACGATCGTTTTTGATAGTTCGCTAAAAAAAATAAAAACATTACAGGTTCAATGTTTGTTCTAATAAATTTAAAAAATATATTTATGTTTTAAAAACTTACCGCACAAGAGATCTTCCGATACTCGCACCAAGCACGAGCACATAGTTTGCACTCATCGATACTCCACGGTATGTTGTTCTTTTTAGCCTGAGCTTCGCCGGCGGGCTTCTTTGCGTTTTTTCTCGGACGTCTGCATTGGCTCGAACCGCTGACGGTCTCCGGGACGGGTTGTGGCTCCGGGTTTATATGTGTCTCCGGCATGAACTCGTCGTCGGGTTGGGAACCTGAACCGGCAAAAATGTTTGTGATTGGGTTTTGGAAACCGGGCACCGTATTTGGTAAAGGGGCTTCGGAACCTAGATATGCCATGTGCACGGCCATATACGCTTCGAATGGATACGGGGATTGAGGGACGGGGACGGTTGGCATCAGGGCGGTAGATGGGTTCGGTTGTGGATTTTGGTTGCGTGCGTTGCCTTGACGGGCAAATTGACCAAAACCGAGAACATTTTGGTTGTTATTCGGAAGCATTTTGGTAGTATTGTAGTAGAAATAATTGTGTAAAAAATATCTGGTAGAGATGTGGTAGAACGGAATGTGTAAAAAATGAGGTTTGGATTTGTTTTTATAGTATAGTTTTAGTTAATAAAAAGTTATTTTTTTTAAAAAAAACCCAACGGCTCCCCCAACGGTTGGTTTTTTTTTTTTGAGCCATTTTCAGCGTTTTGTACATAACGTTAAAAAAAAGCCCAAAATGCCCGGGGGAGGTGTGCCCCCGGCGTTTTAGCCCAAAACGCCGTCCAAATTGAACGACTACGGATGGTCTTAGGAAATATCTATATAATAAAGATAGAAGTTTATAAAAACGTTCAACGATGAGAAACTTGAATTAAAGGTGTCTGGATTTAATAATAATGGTTTATTATTGTTAAGATTTAACTATAATACGTATACACACACACATACATACAAAAACTTGTAAGGAGATTAATTGTGGAGAACGTAAATTAATAGTGCCGGATAAAAAAAATAATGTTTGTTCTATATTTAATAATAATTATAAATTAATTTAAAAACCATTTAGAACCTTAAATTAATTAACCAAAAATAAAATATGCAAAACAGGGCAGGCCGGGGCTCGAACCTGCGCCCTGGCTGGCTCAGTTCTTGCTAGTGTGTTAGTTGGTTAAAACTCAATAATAAAATTATATAACAAGACAGACACGTATCAATTCAATCTATGAAACCTAGCAAGATCAATCTATCAATCCACATTGTATTCGTTCAATTAACGTTTGGGTTAATGTTTACTAGATCAAAACGAATTAAATACATCTAACAATTACCAGAAACGATGAGAAGTCGAGGTGTAATGGTCGTATATTGACCCGCAGCTGTACATCAACTAAGTTAGACCACTGAATGGCTTCAGTTCATGTAAATAATATAGTTAGGGGTTTAGGTCGTCGGCGTTGGTAGATCATGTATAGCAGTTTAATTTAATTATGGTGGTGTATTAATATGGTTTATTAGGCGGTGTAAGCATGTTCGCTTGTTTCGCGATTTTCGTATCATTTTGATATTGTTTTTCCTAGTTAAAGTTTTAGAAGATATATTATACGCATAAGAAGAAGAACTGAACGGTGGACCGGTATGATGTTTCTCACGCAACTCTCTCTGGTTCGGAAAATCCTTTAGTTTCAGGTGGTCCTAGAGATCGAGAGTGTCACATAAAACTATTAAAATTAACAAAAGAAACTAATATTAGCTAAATTATTTTAACTACTAAGCAAAGCAAAAAATGCAAGTAGCAAGTAAGGTTGGTCGTAACTCGAGTCGTTCTCAATACGCCTCAAACCGTGTCCCGCTTCAAACCGTGTCCCCGGCAACGGTGCCAAAAACTTGATGTGTGCCTAATTCACGAGTCTATATCTATGAAACTCACAACTAAGCTTTAATTAGATAACGGATTATCTTAACAATTCCACACACAATCGGCAAGTGTACCGATCGTATGTAGTATAGAACTAAGAAGTCCGAGTATCGAACACAAGGACACGTGAAAACGATTTTGATTACTAAACCCTAAACAAGACCTTCCTAAGAATAATATTTTAATTAAGTTTATTATCAAAAACTACTTGACCTAAGTTAATTTACACTAAATTAATTAATTTAATTTAACTAACTAGACTAACTGAAAAACCTTTCCAAACTTAGAACACTCAACAACCCTTAACTGTTTACGATGGAGAACACGTCTACCTAGGTATGAATAAAATTGAAGGCCCAACAAGCAAATGGATAGAATGATATCACGACACTGGTATCTAAAGATGACACAACTAAGGCTCACTCAAGCTAGCTAGATCACCTCTCAGTCTCACTAACAAACCTTAACTACACTTAACTGATTAGAAAAGAAAACTGGAAAACAATTACCAAGGTGTTCTAATATCGACTCTCCTCACGAACTCACCGACACTAAACCCAAATGGATATGAATACTACACAACCAAGGATAGAGGAACAATTCAATTTAACACAAACTAGATCAACTAGTCACTAAAAAACCCAAACCCGACAAGAAGCGAACATGCTCTCACGCAATTCTAATCCTAGCATGCAAAGGCTATGAGACAACCCTAACTTCTTATCACCTCTCAGTATCTAAGAAGGTGTATACCCGCTAATTATCAAATAACTCACTTGACAAAACCCTACGGTTGTGCATACCGCAAACAAACCCTAAACACAAAGTCTAGAATTAAACATGCAAAAATCAATCAATACAAAATCAACCAACCAAAGCATGAGGTTTATGAAGTAATATTAATAAAATTCCAGAAACTAAACACAACCTAATTCATATATAAATCAAACTTTACAATAACAATTCAATTCTTTTGATCAAACAATCCATAAAATTCGTCAAAATTGAACAATTATTATCAAACCTTGGTAGAACTAACAAGATTAGCCAAGCATATTAAATGGAAAGCAGCATATACTCATAAAAATATTCATATTACTCATCCAAATCATAAGTAAACTCAATCCATAATCAATAATAATCAAACACAACTTAATCCTTAATTCAATTGCAAAAGAATTCAACTTTATGATAAAAAAAACAAGACAATAATGAATCATAAATCAAACCAAAGTATATGATGATATAGTATGATGATCCTAGCTATCTCTTGAAAGCGAGAGAGAGACTGTGTAATGATATTGAGAAGAATAAAGGCGAGTTACAGGTTTCATGTGTGATCCGGCCTGAGAAGAAGGTCCATGTTAGAAAATCACAAACGGATTTAACATATGTTAGTCGCGGTCCATTAAAAGCAAATATTCCTTTCGTTGAGACCGACACCAACCAAGTTTAAGGTTGGGACTGTTATTACCAATATGACATAATTAGAATTATTTAAAATAAATATTCCTTAAAATAAAGAATGACGAAACGTTGAATAATAATAATCATTAAATACCATTAAAAACAATAAATAATAATAATCAGCATTAAATGCTACGATATCAAATATAGCAAAAACTCGTTATAAATACGTAGCATTTTTATGTAATTTTATCATAATCTCTCTAAATCCCCAGTGAGTTAATAATGATGAAGAATACCGTACCCGATTATGAATGTCCGTCCCAAACCTGTCGGGTTTTAATCAGGTAAATACCCGTCGGGTTTCGGGTTTTTTTTTATCGGGTTTTGATAAAATACCCGTCGAGTATTCCCGGCTCAAAACCCGCTAGGTTTCTATTGGGCTTTGACAAAATATAACTAATCGATTACAAATATGGTTACCATAAAGATAAAATGTCTCAAATAATTGACATAAACAAGTTCCGATATTTAAATACCATCTGTTAGTCGCGGTCCATTAAAAGCAAATATCCCCTTCGTTGAGACCGACTCCAATGTTGATAAATAATAATAATCAACATTAAATGCTACGTTATCAAATATATCAAAAACTCATTATAAATACGTATCATTTTTATCTAATTTTATCATAATCTCTCTAAATCCCCAGTAAGTTAATAATGATGAAGAATACCGTACCCGGTTATGAATCTCCGTCCCAAACCCGTCGGGTTTTAATCGGGTAATTACCCGTCGGGCTTCGGGTTTTTTATCGGGCTTTGATAAAATACCAGTCGGGTATTCCCGGCTCAAAACCCACTAGGTTTTTACCGGGCTTTGACAAAATATAACTAATCGATTACAAAGATGGTTACCATAAAGATAAAATGTCTCAAATAATCGACATTTAATATATTTGGAATATAGTATATATAATATAATAAGCTATATCGGGTACATTAGGTATATAATCGGGCAAATGGGTTTTTGTTATCGGGTAATCGGGTATATTAGAAATCCCAAACCCGTCCTAAACCCGCGAAAAATTTCTAAACTCGTCCCAAACCCTAATGGGTCGGGTATTACCCGTCTCATTTATGTCGGGTTTCGGGTTTTCTCATTGGGTTCGGCTTTCATTGCCATCCCGACGACCCGGTGATTTTCAAACATAAGTTAGCAGAAAATATCTTATTTTCAACTCTCTTCGTATTTATTTGTTTTCATGAATTTCATATAGAGATATTAAAAGTATTATTAGTTGGATCGAGTGGCGTACAAATCTTCTTTTTGTAATGTAATTGTTTTGTTTATTGCTAGCTTTGGTTCAATAAAAGTTGTTATATATATATATATAAACTTATATTTGATAAGTCGTTTCGACTCACACGCTAACCAATTATGCATGACTTAAACACCCATTCACTTTTCATGCAACAATCATGATTCAAACTAGTGTTTACCACAACCTAATATTTCAAGAAAGACTAGCCACTTAGTCAAAGTAATTTTCAATTGCCGAATAAGTTTCTAAGCATCAAAAAAATCAATTAGTGCACAACTGATCATAAAACTCATCATATTGCATGCACAACAAATCTGAATTCATAAGACAAACTTTAACCCAACAAAGCCTATTTTTTCTACCCCATCAAACCACTGAATTTAATTGTGAAATCTTTACCACAAGTAAATTACAAGTTTTACGTTTACGAAACTATTTTATTTGTAATTTTCCAATGTACACAAAAATCATGAACCAACAATGTACGTGCAGCTATTTCAGTGATGCAACGTAAAATATTAATTCGGCTAAAATTCTATACTAAATCAATTCATGCAAAACCAATAGGGTTAGAATCTTAACTCAATTTACGATCTTCAAAAGTGAAATCAACCCAATTGGTCAAACTCAAGATATGTCATCAGAATTCTAGACCAAAATACAAATTCCCATAGTCTAGACACTTTAATTTGTAAAATCATTAAGACTATTAATTTCAAGTCGAAAACTTAAAATCACATGTGTTTAACAACAAGAGACATCGGACTTTGCCGAAGCGTTCAATGAGTAAAAGTTTTTTAGGGCCCGCTTTGATTAGTCTTACTTTTCGTTAACTAAAATCTGGACAAAATAAAAGTGTTACATTATATTGTTCTAAATTAAAAAAATAAAATGATACAATTTTATTAGCTAAGTGAATTCAGTTAAAATTTATATATAATATTTTAAAAACTAATCTATCACTTAAATTTTATTTTTATTAAGTAATAGTTCTAAATTAAATAAACATCGTCTATATTGAAAATTACAAAGAAAAAGGTTGAAAGATGAATATGTGTATTCTCATAATTAAAAAATGGGGTGTAACCTTTCTAAAAAAGTGTTCTTACAAGATCGAATATATGATGAATGGTGAACGATTAACAGACCCATGTTCTTCGGCCATGTCTTATGTTTTGCGTGGCCCCAGCGACCGTCTCTTCAACCATAAATGAATAAAAAAAAATAAAAAGATTTTTTTTCTACCCTAAAAGTACGAATAAATTTAACAAATTTAACGTAAATGCTACTCTCTATCGCAACAACATTTGGATCCTCAGTTTTACCTTCAAACCCGTTAGCCTTTACCGATTTCTCACAAAACCCACATAACCCAAAGAAGATCCACAAGAGGTTGTATGAGAACCCACGCAAAACATGAAAAAAAAATAAAGATGAGAAAGCCTCATGGTGGTTGCAATTACATTTAGACATGGCCGGTTATTTCATGTAAAATGTTTGAGATCTATTGATTTCAAATGTTCATAGACTTGATCGTCTGATATGGCGTGATTTGTTGCATCATGCTCATTTCTTATGATATTGATACACACTGTTTTTATTTTCTAGTTCAACTCTAAGTTACAAATTATCTGAACACGTGTTATATAAGAATGTGGTTTTCTTTTTTTTTTTCTTTCTTCTTTTTTGCAAAATTTTAACATATTAAAGAATATTAATATTAACTTTTTAATTCGAAATTTGAATTGTGTGCATTACAGAATCTTCCTGTGAATCCAAAGTATTAAAACATTGGTTTCAAATCTAAATTATAAAATTGTCTAATGAAAGTTATTGGCTTATATTTTAAGGTGTTCTATATAATCTTTTATTGGCTTATATTTTAAGCTGTTCTCTATAAGCTGTATATTGTTTTCGAGCTCCGGCTCAAACAACGATCCCATAGCCTCTCCCTAATACATGCACCCTTTAGATTATCAAAAACAAATGCATGTCAACGATGCACTCACCGACACCAAGAGATGCCTCCATTTAAGAATTTTAGTGACCATGCTAGGATTTGAGGCCTTCATTTAAGAATTTTAATTGCTTATATATAGTGAGAAACGAATACTAATAATTTGTAATTACTAAAATTTACGATGACACACTTTGTTCTGGTGGTTATGTATTTGGTTTTAACTTCAAAATTTGAAGCTTCCCATTTCTCACCTGGGTTCGACTCCCTAAAGTTGTGTTTTAATTTTGTTGATTTCTATGGCCATTTCTTATTTACTGTGTTTCAATTTTTTCCTAGGTATATAACTTGAACTTGTATCATTGATTCATTTTAATTTGTATGATATATAAATCACATTAGTTTCTAAATTAAAATTTTAAATTTTATAATTTTATTTACAAAACATGATAATCCCTCCAAAAATTTTAAAAAAGATATTATAAATTTTATAACTTAGTCTCCCTAACTCTCAATAAAGGACTCAAATTTTTTTTTTACTTTAGACCACTAAAATAGTTTATGATGCCACCAGGTAAAACCCATACTATTGCAGAAAAATGAACATATTAGAACAAAATAATATTAAAAGCTATATTTAGCTTCTTAGTTATTGACTTCACCTATTGACTTTACCTATATTTTGTGGCTAGTGGCAGGCTTACTATGCAGTGACTAGTGGCAGGCTTACTATGACAAAGTTGGTCTTCTATAGGCTAACTTTATTTTATCACCAACTCATTTATATTGTTCTTTTTAAAAATATATATTTCATTATATATTAACAAATTATAAGTACACCAATGTTGGCCAACTTAGCTTTAAAAGAAGTCATGTCATACATAGAGTATGATTCAACTACATGCACTCCTTCAAGAGAGCAACTTGAGTGCACCAAGGAGCAGGTCCGTCTCTAAAGGTGTTAATTCCTGACTTGACTTGAAATCCAACACGAACCCGACACGAAAAAATATAGGTTTTGGGTTAGCTGACATGGCCCATTTTCTTAAACAGGTCAACCTGAATCCAACATGTTTAATAAACGGCTCATCCCGAACCCAACCTAAAAAGTAGGTTGACCTGTTAATTTGTTTAAGAATTTTAAAGAAGTTTATATTTTGATTTTAGAGATTAAATTTTAAAGTTAAATACTTAGATTTTTTTATTTTCCGCACATCAATAACTTTAAAAGTAAAATTATTTTATTTTTAATTTTATCTCCTTTTTACTTCTAAATTATTTATCAAATTAGTTCTAACTCGCTATTCTCTGATTATTTTCATTCATATGTTCTTATCTTGAGCTAAATATGTGAATATTAGTTTATTAATTGGAAATGATAGATAAATACACAAACATAATTAAATCTATCACAAATTATTAAAAAGACTTATGTAAATTAGAGTAATTAATTATTTAACGTATTACTAAGTCACTTGGTATTACTTATATTCGTATATGAACTTAAATGGGTTGACCAGAAACATAACCTGAACACGACATGAATTTAAATGGGTCGACACGACACGAATAAATATATGGGTTGGGTTTGGGTTGAAAAATCTCAACACGCTAACCCGTCAACCCGAAACCCATC
The DNA here is from genome assembly GCF_021521415.1 of Bidens hawaiensis. Classification (NCBI taxonomy): domain Eukaryota; kingdom Viridiplantae; phylum Streptophyta; class Magnoliopsida; order Asterales; family Asteraceae; genus Bidens; species Bidens hawaiensis. Next base: position 39,798 of record NW_027499468.1, on the reverse strand, counting down.
AACCCGCCAACCCACTAACCCGGCACGATTGACACCCCTAGCCGTCTCAACGTTCTTGGAGGCCTTAAACGAACTAAAATGTTGAGGTCTTTTTTAAAAACAATTTAATATAAACACTCCTCCATTACCCGGGCTTGAGATCGGCAATAATAAAATATTAAGTTTATAGTTGGCGGAGTTAAAAAAATTAATTGTTTTTTGTAAGTAAATATATTTATATGAAATTTACTTCTGAGTTCTATATCAGTCCATCCTATTGTTTTGTAGGTTTCTTTGTGTTCTTTCCTACCAGGCTTACATAAATTCTAATTAAAGAATTAGGCCCTACTTTGGCCAATTTAAAAACATATAGTATATACATGCTTCGACATTTTGGAGGCCTAACAAAGGTGGAGGCCCAATCCAATAGTCTGACTTAGCTGGCCCATGGGCCGGGCCTGTAGGCAAGGAGTGCCGGAAACTTACACGACTTCTTCAAGGGACTTCTTCAAGAGAGCAACTTCACGATACCGTCTCTCACACCATGGGGCCAGTAGCCGATGCTATCACTTCTCAATCGTGCACACCTTCACATAATCACATCCATGCACGGTTGATAGTGGCGCCTCTAATAGCATCACCTCCGACCAAACTTGGTGTACGGGTTGTTATATTTTCAATCTCTAGATCCATAATTATCACCTTGCCAATATTGCAAGTTGCCTATATATTTTGTAATCTTTGTGAATAAAGTTATCGATTCCAATTGCAAAGTCTATACCATCAGAGAAGGCATGTATTGTATTATATCGCTAGTTGAATCCTTTAGCAACTATGTATAGCATGTTAGACTACACGTTGTTCGCTAACTCACCAAAAATCCAATTCATCTCCACATTTTCCGCCTCATCCGACTCAACACGGCTAGTTGAATACATTTTTATATGATTTGTGCGATAATGAGCATTTGTATAGTATTTCACTATTATATAATTTCTAACTAACATTATTTAATGAATGGTGATCATTGGACCTTGACTTGTGCATTTATGTTGAGTTGAATTTAAATATTGGCCATGGCACTTTTACGTGTATTTTTGGAATTAAGACAAAAGTTGGTGGACTTGGTATTACCACCAACTCATTTATATTGTTTTTGTAGAATATGTATTTTCATTATTTTTGGAATTATGTAAACCTTTTTAAACAAACTATGATTCCCTCCCCCACACCCCCCCTCCCCCCGCGCGCGCGTTACGGAGATGGGTGGTTGATTTGAATGTAACGAAGGAGTGGTCGATTTGAATGTAACATTTTAAACAAACTATGATTCCCCCCACCCCCCACGCGCGTGTTACGGAGATGGGGTGGTTGATTTGAATGTAACGAAGGAGTGGTCGATTTGAATGTAACAAAATCGAAAGAAAAAAACTCGTATGTTTTGGGGTGGTGGAGGTGTAGAGCCGTAGAGGATGAACGAACGCAAAGCACTGAAGCAGTTGTGGTCGATTTCTTTCAGATAAGATAAAACAATATTGCAACAAAAACATCATAATGTACAAATAAAATAGCTTGAAACCGCTTGTGAAACATATAATACAAGTAGCAAAGCCTATAAACCTTTACAATTGTAGTATATATAATAACCGAGTACATTGATGTTGGCTTTGAATAAGATCAAATGAAATATACAACGTGATTCAACCCAATTTGAACATGTAGAATCACTAAAAAGTCACAAATATACCATCACTCAAATTCATACGTTTTCGATCGATTCGATCAACTAGTAAAGATTCATTCTTATAATAACTTATACGCGAAGAACTTATACAGCTGTATAAGTGAAGAATTTAAATAAAAGTTCTCTCCTCCCTCCATAACTATTAATTAAAATAATTTGAAATAAAGAAATATACCTAAAATAACATGGTAAGCTAGAGGTTTAGACAATGCTATTAATAGTAACGGAGGGACCAACGAGAATTTAACTCTTCGTTTAATTATTGCATGCTACTTTACTGAATATACATTTACATGTTTTTTAATGTTTATTTTATTGTTGTAAATTTGTAATGTTCACTTTATGGTTTATGGTGTAATTTGTACAAATTATGTTTATATTCTATAATTAAATCCATCATACCTATATAAATATTCCATAAGAAATCATCCATACATTTAAGGGTGTCTTCTTGCCATTAATAGATAACTTATTGTTGGTTAAAATACAAGAAAGCAATTGCGTGATTAACATGTGAGTGTATAAATTAAACTCATTATGTGACCGAGTAGAAATTATTTTGGTTTAATGCGTTATGTTAAATTGTTAACAAACTGAAAAGATGAGCTCGCTCTCGTCTCGTTAAAAACTCAACTCATTTTATGGCTCATCAAACTAGCCCGTTATTTTTCAAGCGTTGTCTTGAAATCGTCATTAGTGTTACAGTGGTAAGAAAGTGTCTTGCTCCCGACGAGAGGAGAATACGAAATCTCTCCCATATATCACACTAAACCACGCATGTGAAACGTAAAACATAAAAAACAACTAAGTCGATCTAGGATCTGCGTGTTACGTTGGGCCTGTAAACAAAAATAGGCGTAAAAACGTTGAATCACACACGCACGTTACGACATGTTAACTTGAAAGTGATGACCAAAATAAAAGTATGACCAAAATTGAAAGTGATGAAATTGTAAAAGATGTATAGTATTGGTTTAAAAGTAATAAAATATTAAAGATAAATAAAATGAAAAAGAAAAACTAAAAGTGGGTACAACCGACTAAAACCCAAGGTACAATATATGATGCATACTTAAGTTGCCAATTGTAAATATATATAATGGAATTTTGAAACTTAATGAGATACACAAAAACAGTTAAAAAAAAGAATCAAATTAGAAGCAAAGGTATACCATTTCGTACACTCCACACACCATCAAATCCATTTATAAAAGGACGAACCCATATCTTCACCAGTCACCACTACTACTACTCAGTCCCCCTTCACCGTCTCTGACTCCCACAGACAAGGCCAGACCACAACGACAAACCCATCGGCGACTTGGTTAGTGATTACGTCATAGGTATGACCGTTAACCCGATATATGTATTTATGTTTCATACGTATACATGCGTACATTTATTAAGATAGATTAAACTGCTATACCGTAGTAAACCGTTTTATTATAATACATATTGTTGATTTCTAGTTAATATTAATTAAAACACAAACATAGTGTACGTTTGTTTGATTTAAAGTTAACAGAATACACTAAGTAAACATGTCATGTATGAAGAAATTATAAAATTACAGATTATATCTATTAGCTCATTACACCCCACTATATTGTGGGCAAATTGCGATATATATGTTTCTTAACTTTTATTATAATATATATTGTATCTATGCTTTTCTTAACTTATTTGAGACATCATGATATCGGTTATTGCTACGATATATTTTCTTGTAAGGAGGCCGGGCTGGTAAAAATAAATATATAGTTGATTTCTAGTTAATGTTTCAATTTACTCACAAAAATACCTAATTTTGACACTTCCAAATTAATGTGTATCAATGATATACTTGTACATCAATAATACTTTTGTATGGAGCCTCACAGCCGTCTTCGAAAATTGTAAAAAAAATTTGGTCGAAAGCGAAAAAAAAGTTTAGGCCTTAAGTAAAATGGTTTTTGGTTGAGTTTAAACAATTAATTCTTTAAATGTGCTTATTTGGTTAGGATTTGGGTTCGACAAAATAATTTTGTATACAAATAGGCTTAAATTAGTTGAATAATTGAGTTTAAACATTATATATACATCTTTTTTCATAAAAATATATATATATATATATGTGGATAAGTTATTAGACATCAAACTCATTTTGGATTGAGGCTTGTAAAAGAAAAAAATAATTAACAGGATGGAAATAGTAATTCAATTAGAAAAAAAGTAATGGGAAATTTTTTAAATAAATTTATGTTTTAATTTTTTTTTGAGTATGGCTAGCAAAATAATAGACTCCTACCAGAATTGGTATACACTAATTACGTAACACCCCGCCGGCCCACCCCTCCTTTTACTATATATACTTTCTTACGTGATTTAAGTTTTTATCGGACACATTCTTCGAAACGAGTAATTTGATAATAAACACAAAAAAGGACTTACTACAAATATAAACAAAGTTATTTAAGTGAGTTGGACTTCTAGGCATGCATTTAATATACACTAGTAAGTCCTTTTCGTGTTCATTAGATTTTAATATTTATGTTGTGACCTTAAAACTAAAACTAAAGTGTTCTAGTTCCTTTAATTATTAATACGTATGTATATTCTTATCCTCCAAAACACCTATATAGAATAATATTAATAGCCCAACTAATATATGTCTTAATTAGTATGCATTGTATGTCTCTAGCTAGTTTAACCAAAGCTCTCTTTGTTTGTTTGACATATATATAACTGAAGACTATGGCCACCTTCTTGGTTGAGAACCTTTTCGAGTTACAATTGACTTTTCGAAGGCTGAGAAACGGTGACTTTCATGTAAGTTATATTAACTAATTAATTATGCATGCAAGGCTTAATTTCAAAAATCTAATACTTTTGATGTTGCTTGATTCAGAGAATCGGAGATGCCAACGAACGGACAATAGGACGACATATAATAACAAAATTTATACTCTTATTTTTTGTCATTTTTATTTTCGCATATTTAGTTATAGGAATAATAACTCTAAAAAATACAAACATACACATAAAAAAAGTTGATAAACAAAATGTGTATGCAAATCTAAATAGACATAAAAGTATAACAACACTTGTAGGAAATATTAGTCACCAAATTAGTTTTAGTGGGGAAGATACCTTTACCGCACACCTACTTTACGCCAAATATAATATGAGTATAACTGCTATAGACTTTCCCACTGTGACTGCCATTTCAAACGCCACCACCACACTTTCTGTCTCTGACAAAGAGCAGTCGGTTGTAGTCAAGTTTGAGGCAAATCGAACTTGGCTACAAGAAGAGCGGCTGCAAGATTACCAAAAACGGATTGACGAAGGGCTTGCATGGGTGTGGATAAAAGTGAATATTAGGTGGCGTCTCACGCTTGTTGAAGCTCTTAATGTCCCTTACACTTATAAGGATGTGCATTTTGCATGTTTTGGTCACTATATAGCTAGTTCTTATAATAAAAGGCAAGATGTAACGTGTACTATTTATTAAACTAAACTATTTTTATTGGGATGTTAGTGTTTTTATAAAGTGATATACATGTTATAACATTGCCACATACAACAATTGTCGATTCCTATGTTACTCACTGTCTACAAAAGATAAATAATCTTCATTATAATATGAGTGTGTATTGTATGTATAGTTGTATTTGTTTCACCAGATTAAATTCAATATACATTTTTGGTATAACATAAAAGGGGAACAAATTATAGGAATCCCTAAAAAAACAAATGTTAACTTAAAACGCTATAGGCACATAATCATATGATTTTATCACAAAAAGGCTTCTAAAAGACCGACCATTTTAACGTAACATTTATATATATATATATATATATATATATATATATATATATATATATAGTGTTGGTATCATTTAAGAATTTTAAAAAAATTAAGAACTTGTAGGAACCCTTAAAAACTAAACAATTTTTTAATTTTTTTTATATATTAACATTATTTAAGAGTAGTTTTATCATATTTTATATAAATTTTTTAATTACATATATTATTCACAAGTTTACATACATGTAAAATTTATGTACTAACAAATTTACATATGTGTAAAACAAAAACATAGATATGTATAAAAACTAATTTTCAAAATTGTAATTGTAGATATAGATATAAAAAATGATAAAACTACTCTCAAAGAACATTAACATACAAAATGTTTTATAAAAAACGTTAGTTTTCAAGGGTTCCTTTAAGTTTTTAAATAATTTAACAGTTCTTTAATGATACTCATTATATATATATATATATATATATATATATATATATGTGATAGTTTTACTTGTAGTAAGAATTCAGACATATATTAAAGGTTATTATTATACCTTTTAAATAGATATAGTAAGTAACACTCATAGTATTAGTATTTTATTTTGTATATGATTTGGGCGGGGCAGGCGGTTAATTAGGTAGTGGCTCATGAACCTAATAGGTTCATGTTGAATTGACTTGAAACATATTTAATAAAATAGTAACCAAGTTTCAAAAGTATTCCAATTAGGTCAATCAAGTTTTAAAAGTGTTCTAATTAGGTCACTCAACTTTCATATTTTATTAAATTAAAGGTTTTAACATGTTTTTTAACGCTTTTAATTTTTGTTTCATATAGAAAATCTTTTTATCTTTTTTTTTGATGTTGACGTTGAGTGGCAGCGTGGATTTTATTTTTGAATATTAATACAATTAACGTTTTTTTAATTTTTAAAAATATAACTACCTATATTGCAAATTCCGACCCCCACATCTTATCCTCAATTTCTTTCTTAACAAACAAAAAAATCGGTGAGACTCGATTTGAAGATTTAGTGACCTTATTTGAGAAAAATATGCATAAGTGACCTAATTAGAACACTTTTGAAAGTTGATTAATATTCTATGAGATATTCCCTTTTTAGTTAATGTGATAAATCTTCCTCTTCCTATATAATAAATTTTGTATATGATTTGGCCGGGGCAGGCGGTTAATTGGGTAGTGACTCATGAACCTAATAGGTTTACGTTGAATTGACTCGAAACATATTTTTAGTTAATCTGATAAATCTTCCTCTTCCTATATAATAAACTAGCTTATATCCCGTGTGGCACACAAGTTGGAAAAAAAAAGATTTTTAAACATAATAAATATGATTTATGAAATTTTAAAAATTACAACATGTAACCAAGTTAAATTAAAATGATTTCAAATGTGTCAAATTCATTTTCCATCTTAAATTTTGTAAACACCAGTTTCAATTTACTACGATGTTGAATAGAAGTCAATGTCTCCATTTTTACGAATGTCCTTATGATATGTTGAAAACTATCATAAATATTTCTTTGGAAGCTTTATTACAAAACCCATATACCGAATTTTGAAATCATATGTAATATTAAAAACACTAAATACGAATAAAACATACCCAATTTTCAATTGGGTGAGAATAAACTTTCAAATAAATTCTCATTAATCAAATTAACTAAAAGTTATGTTTAACAAACATTTAAAAGAAAAATGTTAAGAAACTAAAGAAAAAATATTTTAAAACATATGAAGCTGGTTTTTAAAACTAAATTCCTTTTATTGAGCAAGTTTGAACCATGACCACGTTTGAATTACTCAACACTCTTCATTTATTTGCCTAAAATCGAAACCTTGTTGTTTTTTGACAATCTGCACAAATTTTAAAATCACGTTACCAATCAAAATTGTAACAATCAAAAGTTTGTTTAATTGATTTATGACATAGAGTTAGATAAACAGGATAAATTTTGTTGAATTGAAACCATTTCATCATTGTATCGATTGAGTCAAACTTAGGACATGTTGTACAAAGTTATATAGAAATCTAAATAAAACTCTTTAATTTCAAACCAAAGTTATAAAATTTGAAAAGTCACATTTCATTAATTGGATTTAATCAAAGAACCAAAAGGATATAATTAATTTATCAAAACTCATGTTTTTACCAATGAATTTCTTATGAATCTTTTAATTTTGTGTTGCATTCTATAAATCGATACACATGTTGATGAATATTGATTGAAACACATGTAAAAAGAAGAAATCAAACAAACCTTATAATGCAAAAGCAGACGACGAATGCAAAAGCAGACGATGATCGTTAGATGAGTATGAATAGCCTAATCACAATTACACTTTGAATTAAGGTATAATCATTATAGAATTAAGGTTGAGGATTACATATGAATCAATAGAATCTGTAAATAGAACCCGCTATATGCGAATCCAATTTTAATTTTCATGAAAAGGAAAAAATAAAAAATGTCATGTGACAATTTAAAGAGTTTTGATGAAAAGTATTTTAATGAAAAAGAAAACATAAAAAAATACCAAAATGGCATGTGACAATATAAAGAGATTTGATGAAATAATTGTAATGAAAATGAAAAATAAATAATATGGCAAAATTCAATGTGACAATTTAAATAGATTTGATTAAAAGTATTTTAATGTAAAAAAAAATAAAAAGTATGATAAAATGCCATGTGTCAATTTAAAGAAATTGGATGGAAAATAGAAGGAGATGGTTATTTGAAAATCCACTCTTTTATTATGTAGGTAGAAGAGTGGGATCTTTACAAAATAGCTTTAAAATGACACATGACATTCACAAATAACTATTTTGTCCACATGACTCTTTATACTTATATCTATTATTTTGAAAGATCAAACTTAGACGTGGGATCTGATTCAAGCAAAATGGATCATAAAATTGATTTTTAACCTTAAACACTAAAATGGATCATTTAAAATCCATTTTCTCTCTTTTCACAATCTTCAGCCGATACACTAACGAACCCTAGATATCTCACAATCTTCATCGGCCTGCAGTCTTCTTCAACACATGCCGACTCTGAGAAGGTGAATTTTTCTTTTGGGCCGAAGACAAAAAAAAAATTTGGGCCTTAAGTAAAAGAAAATTTTTATTTGTTTTAAACAATTTAATTTTAATGGGCTTACTTGGTTATGATTTGAGTTGTGTAAAAAACTTTTGTATTAAATAAACTTAAAAATGTCTCAAAATAAGACTAGAACCCACAACCTCTTGGTTAGATGTCATACCTCTTTATCAATAGATCAAACTAGTCGTTATGTAAATGTGTTGAAACATTGATTATACATATTTTTTTCATAAAAATACATATAACTTTTTTTTAAAAAAAATTCCGGGCCTAGCGTGGTGTCAGGCATGAGGCCGTCGACCACCCTGCCACCCCTCATAGCCGGCTAGGACTGGTAGTAGTTTAATCTTCATCAACAAATTGGGTATTAATTATCTGCTTTTTCATTCAACTTCAACATTAGAATTATAATATTAAACCTAATTTTGATTTAAAGCTTGCCTTGAAGACAATATTCAAAATGATCATCGCCTTCTGCTTTCAATGTATTTTAAAATCGTTTACAATAAATCATTATGTGATTTTTAAATAACACCAAAATAAAAGATTCTCAACTATACTTTTATTGTTTAAAAAATTTGTTTCTTTTGTTTAGAGTTTGAATGCTTTAAATCGATACACTATTAATCTATTTAGGGTTTTACTTATTCAAAATTATTGTTATATACTAAAAGTTGAATACTTATATTGTTTTGACTCTTCATTAAATTGTTTCCTTTTTGTGTTTGTTATTTTGTTAGTTTTGTTGTTGCATGTGTCACAAGAAGATGTGTGATACGCGCTAACAAATGAATTACCCACGTTCAATTCATCTAGCCACATTTAATTTATCATTTTTATTTGATTGCATATTTTATTTCTAAATAGTGCATGTAGTGGGTTAGTTGCATGAGGTCCATGTTCTATTAGTTTTGCATATTCACGTTCATTTCTTCAAGTTAATTGTAAGCCTATATAAGGCCTTATTGTTTATTTGATATTAAGCAGAATATTAAGAAGAAAAATGTCTAGTTCCTTATCTTATTTCTTTGGAGTCTAACTCGCTTAAAGGGTCTATTATTTGTGAGATTAGCCATCTCGAATAGGCTTCTATCAATGGGGCTTTCATTCCAGAACCCAATTTCTCTACCTACTTCAAGGCCTCACCGTACTCCGCTTAAGAAAACCATAGCCGAATTTGCCAATGTCGTCTCCGAACAAGCGGTTGCGATGAAGGATTACTCCTCCAAATTGGATGCCTTCATCAGTGCCTTTGCCTTTGCCGATGCCCAAGCTGCTCAGTTTGAGCAAACCAACCTCTTATTATCGTTCGCCAAATCACTCCTCACTACCCTTGCTAAACCGAAACCTTCACTTGAACCGGTTAATCCACCACAACAAGCACTGCCACCTTCAACGCCTGAACTACAAACTACCCCAAACAAGCAACACCACTCAAACCCTTGGAACCAAAAAACTCACCCAAATTTTCCTCTCATAGCAACCATAAAACAGCCCAAAGTTCAACAGTAGTAGTAATAATAATAATAATAATAATAATAATAATAATAATAATAATAATAATAATATATGTGACCAAAATAAGGTAAATAGAAGCCCTAAGGAATTCATTTCTTCTTAAAAATCCTTAACCTTAATTCTACTTCTCTAAGAATTCCTATCTTCAACCATGTCCTCGGAAAGGTTTAAGTTTATCAAATCATGTTTAATCCTCTCATCCCACGTCAATTTAGGTTGTCCTCTACCCCTCCTCCCTTCTATAGTAATGTTTTCTATGGATCTAACAGGATTCATCGTCTGTCTTCTCTTCACATGTCCAAACCATCTCAATTTCCACTCTCTTATCTTGTCTGCTATGTTCGCCACCCCTAATCTCTCCCGAAACACAACGTTTCTTATTCGGTCTAACCTTGTGTGCCCACACATCCGACGTAACATTCTCATTTATACTATCTCCATCTTCCGCACTTGTGCCTTCTTGATGCCCAACAATCCGTTCCATATAGCATTGCAGGTCTAACCGCAACCCAATAAAATTTTCCCTTTAGTTTAGTTGGGAAACTCTTGTCGCACAATATACCTGTGGCTGCTTTCCATCTACACCATCCTACCTGAACTCGATGGGTCACATCACTGTCTAATTCCTCATCACTCTGAACAAATGATCCTAGGTACTTGAACTTCGTTACCTGTGGAACCGCCTGCCCTTCAATGGAGATCTGTACATCCTCTTGTCATTTCCCCCACCAAAATCACAGTGGAGGTACTTCGTCTTAGAGCGACTAATTCTTAAACCTTTTGTCACAAAGGTTGTTCGCCACTCCTCAAGCCTCATGTTTAGATATTGTTTTCTCTCAGCAAGTTACACAATATCATCTGCGAACATCATGCACCACGGAAGCGTCCCCTGGATCGACTTTGACAACTCATCCAAGACTACTGCAAAACGAAACGGACTCAGCGCTGACCCTGGTGAAGACCTACCTCTACTGGGAAGAAATCAGTATCCCCCACTGGCGCACGGACACTTGTTGCGCCCTTGGTATACATATCTATAATTATCTCTATGTATTCCCTTGGTACTCCTCTACCCTCCAAGCACTCCCAAAGCACCTGTCGTGGCACACTGTCATAGGCCTTTTCTAGGTCAATAAACACCATATGCAGGTCACGCTTCTTCTCCCTATACTTTTCCATCAATCTTCTTAAAAGGTGTATTGCCTCTATGGTGGAACGCCCCGGCATATAGCCAAATTGGTTCACCGTAACCTGAGTTTCCCGTTTAAGTCTAACCTCAATCACTCTTTCCCATAACTTAATAGTATAGCTTAGAAGTTTGATTCCTCGGTAGTTACCACAGCATTGGGCGTATCCTTTGTTCTTATAGATAGGAACTACAACGCTGCTCCTCCACTGGTCTAGCATCTTACCAGATTTAAGGATAATGTTGAATAGAGTAGTTAACCATATGACTCCTTCCTCACCCAGACACTTCCACACCTCGATGGGTATGTTGTATGGGCCAACCGTCTTAGCACTTCCCATCCTCCTAAGTGCCGTCTGCACCTCTTCTCGTGTGATCCGTCGGCAGTAGCAGTTATTCGGTTGTTGTCGTTGGATGGTTGTGTTATCATGTTCTTCTTGGTAAGCTCTCCCATTGATAAAAAGATTGTGGAAGTAGCTTTGCCATCTTAGCTTGATGTCCTGCTCCTTGACCAATACATGCCCATCTGTATCCTTTATGAACTTCACAGGCCCTAGATCTTGCCTTCTATGCTCCCTGGCTTTGGCAATCCTAAACATAACATGTTCCCCCTCTTTTGTTTCTAAATGTTCATACATCCGTTTATAAGCTGCGTTCTTTGCTTCCGCAACTGCCTTCTTTGCCTCTCTCTTGGCCGTTTTGTAGATCTCCCTCAATTCCACTTGCTCCTCCTCATTCGTGCACCTCATAAGCTCCCTAAAGCATCCTTGTTTGTCCCTTATCTTGTCTTGTACGGCCTCATTCCACCACCAAGACTCCTTATGCCCACATGTCTTTCCTGTTGTGACCCCGAGAGTCTCCTTTGCTATTTGAATGATCTTTGTCCCCATATCTTCCCATATATAAGTTGAGTCCCCATTTAGTCTAGCCCGCGTCTGCAGTATTAATTTATCCTTAAACAGTAGGAGATTTTCGTCCTTCAAATTTCCCCATCGAATTCTTGGTTTACCTTTCTTCTCTCGGACAGTCAGCTTATTTCTGAAGCCTATATCTGTCACCAGCAGTCGATGTTGAGCCACAATTGTCTCCCCAGGTATGACTTTGCAGTCCTTCCACCAACGTCGGTCTTCTAGCCTCATCAAAAGGTAGTCAATTTGCGTGTCGCGTTCGCCACTGCTAAAAGTGATCAATTGAGAATCTTTTTTCCTAAAATAAGAATTTATAATACCTAGGTCATGGGCCACCGCAAACTCTAGGAGATCTGTTCCGGTCTCATTCCTATCACCAAAACCGAAACCCCCATGTACGGCTTGAAAACCATCATTAGCCTTACCAATGTGTCCATTGAAATCACCTCCTATACAAATCCTTTCACTCCTAGGTATGCCCCCCCCCCCACCGCGTCTAGGCAATCCCAAAATTCCCTCTTTTCCTGATCCCCTAAGCCTACATGAGGCGCGTAGGCGCAGACTACTACCACTACTTCCTCTCCTAGTACTAATCTCAACATCATAATCCTTTCATTATGCCTAATCACCTCCACCACACTAGTGTGTAGTTCCTTAGCCACTAGAAACCCCACTCCATTCCTAGCTCCATCAGACCCCGAGTACCACAACTTATACCCATTACACTCAGCCCCTCTATGCCCTTTCCACTTAGTCTCATGGAGGCATGCTATCTGAACCCTGCATCTTTTAAGCACATCTGCCAATTCTAGCAACTTACTATTTAGATTTCCTACATTCCAAGAAGCCAAACGCAAAATATACTCCCTATCTTTACCCTTTCCTACACCCCTCGTTTCAGGACATGGTCTTAAGTAATAGTCATGGTTCCTACGCTCTATGATTGCATCTTATCGCACAAACGCAAGCTATAGAACACCCGATCAAACTGATAATAGTAATAATAATAATAATGTGTAGTAATTATAAATAATAATAATAATAATAATGGGTAGTAATAATAATAATAATAATAATGAGCACAGTGGAGAAAAGTTGATGGAACGGCAGATCTGTTGGATTTCATTTGCCGGAAAAAGAGAGCCGTTGGAGGAGAAGGCCGTATAACCAAAAAAATCCCTCAAACGGTGACAAAAAACAACCGCAAGGTTCTCCTTTAGAGCGACAATTGCTTCTTGCCGGTTGAAAAGTCTCCTGAAAACTTGTTCGTCTGGATCTAGCTTGTTCGTACGACCGCGATGCTTCGCCGGAACTATCTTTTTGGTCTGGAGATGGTCCAAAGATCAACTGAGCTGAGAGACCTGCACAAACAAGACCCCACCTACCTTTTTCCCTGTGAAGCTTCTGGTCGAAGCAAGGTCCAGCCAGAGAAGATGACAGTAATGTAAGGCCCCGAACCCGGTAGCCCTACTTTCGCGTCAGATTTACTCATAAACACAGTTCTTACAAATCAGAGTTCATTAAAACTTTCACGGAATATAAAAACTTTCTTAAAACATTTCATATCAAAACACGTCTTGTCTTAAAACATCATTTTGCCTTTCAAAATAAACGAAACATTAAACTTAAACATCTTGAGTCTTCCGATGCCAGCCTCTTATTCAGTGCCACGTGTCTCCTCAAGCGAGCTGCCTCATCCTACTCACCTGCGTGCATACTAAAAGTCAGCTACGCTGAGTGAGTTCTAGTTAATCACATAATCATACAATACCTTCTTACATTTCATACTTAACCTCTTAACTTTCTTTCATACACACATAATTGCATATACTTTCATTCTTACCTTCATACTTTCTTTACATACATAATCATACGTTTTAAAGAGCCTTTCGCCCTATAACCTCACAGATATTATAAGGGTCTGGTCCTTAACATCACAGATATTATAAGGGTCTGGTCCCTAGCATCACAGATATTATAAGGGTCTGGTCCCTAGCATCACAGATATTATAAGTGTCTGGTCCCTAACATCACAGATATTATAAGGGTCTGGTCCCTAACATCACAGATATTATAAGGGTCTGGTCCCTAACATCACAGATATTATAAGGGTCTGGTCCCTCTTTCCTCGAATATTAGTAGGGTTCGGTTCCCAAGTTCTCGAATATTAGTAGGGTTCGATTCCCTCTTCGTTACCATACAACCATACATCATACCTCGAGTATTATTAGGGCCCGGTACCCTCTTCGTAACCATACAACCATCCTTTCATTCTTTTATTAACTTTATCACATTCATACACATAAGCATACATATCATACTTACCTTATACTTAGCGTTACAACCTGACAGTACGTGCAATATCCGAAGATCGTTCACGTACCGTCAAGCCATCATTCATACATATCACATTATTCACATAAGGCATACACTTATCTCTTAGGATAAGCGTATTAACAAACATATAGAGTATGCACACAGCCCCGAAAACATAACACAGAAGTGGGGCTAGAAACTCACCTGGACTCTGCTTCTTCCTCCGATAGTTGTAAATCCTTTCTTTAACTGAGCTCGGCTGACTGTATAAGTTACACGTATCAATACTCGCCTGATCTAATCTGGTGGCCTAGTATTAGATTACTTTTACTTATCGTTTTAATTTATTTTCTAATCGAACTTGACTTTAGGCGAAGTTAAACCTTAGGCGAACTTAGCTTTAGGCGAAGTTAAACCTTAGGCGAACTTAGCTTTAGGCGAAGTTAAATCTTAGGCGAACTTAGCTTTAGGCGAAGTTAACCCTTAGGCGAACTTAGCTTTAGGCGAAGTTAACCCTTAGGCGAACTTAGCTTTAGGCGAAATTAACCCTTAGGCGAACTTAACTTTTAGGCGAAGTTGTCATCAGGCGAACTTAGCTTTTAGGCGAAGTTGTCATCAGGCGAACTTAGCTTGCAGGCGAAGTTGTCGGCTGCAGCTACTGTTCGTCCTTAATCATCTTCGTTTCTTAACCAAATAACTCGATTTAGGTATCCACGTAATCGTCTGACCAGCGCCTACAAACCCCAACCATCAAATCGGCCTAACATCGATGTCTAAGGGGTGCGATTTAGGCATATAGGTTACGGGTTCTTTTAGGTTAACAATTAACCTATCAAATGCTAATCAATTCCAGTAATATTTGTTGTTTTAGGTTTGTTTATAACAAACTAACACAGATCTATGATTTCCCAAATCAAACCGAACCTATACGAACGATTTCTAACTATAACCGTACCTTGAACGAGTCGAACTACGAACCCGGTTAAGCCTTGATGTTGTTTTGGTCCGTCACGACGTTCCAGCACCAACAAGCTCGGGTTTTCGCCTTCGGATCTTGGTTCGGGTTATAAGATGGTGTTGTGTGTGTTTTGGTGGTGTATGGAATATGTGAGAATGAGGATTAAATGGTGATTAATGGTATTTATATTTAGGGATCATGGGCTTAAGCCCATGGACTCTCCTTCCTTCTTTCATAACCCAAGTCCATAACCCATATCCATTACCCAACACTAGCCCGACCCATACCAACTCCTACTCTATTTATTTATTTCCCGATAACCCGAGTAAACTTTCCCTCTATTATTAAGTAATACAATATTATTTTGGAAATTTCGGGATGTTACAAGTAACAAGCTCTAGCCGTAGTAGAGAGTCTTAGCAAGCTCTATCCGACGCAAGCTCTAGCCGTAGAAAAAACCTTCTGCCGGAGAAGAGGGACGGAGTAGAGGGTTGAACGGTCGTATGTACGGGAGGGTTGAACGGTTAGATGTACGGAGAGAAAAAATAGGTTGGACAATAAGCGATTAAAACAATGATAAATAGCGCAGAAAACTAGTGTGTTTTACAAGACATCATGGAGCCATATCATGATTGAAACCTACCGGAAACCTGCAATGCACCTCCATTCTCCCTAATATCGTTACACCGTCTCACTCCCTCTTTAAAACCTATCGGAAATAAGAAAATGAAGCGAATTTCGACTTCTTCCATCGCTAATCCCTATATATCAAACCCGATCTTATTTTCAAAAATTCGTAATCAATGTTACACGACTTACAAAATAAACATAGCTCTTTTGTTAAGGGGAACAAAACGAGTCGAATGATGTGTCAGTTACCTCGAATGGTGCACGATTGACGAGGGTGGACTTCGCAGGAGACAACGATAGTGGCACGTCAGTTAGATTTCAAATTAGGGGGAAGAGAGAGCAGAGGAAGAGAGAGAGAGTGAGTGAGTGAGAGAGAGAGAGAGAGAGAAAGAGAGAGATACTGTGTAACGATGTTGAGAAGAATGGAGGTGAGTTACAGGTTTCGGCGTGATGCGGCCTGAGAAGAAGGTCCATGTTAGCAAATTACTAACGGATTTAACATCTGTTAGTCGAGATCCATTAAAAGCAAATACCCTTAGTTGAGACGGACACAGGCCAAGTTTAAAGTTGTAATGTTATCTATCAATATGGCATAATTAGGATTATTTAAAATCAATATTCCTTAAAATAAAGAATGACGAAACGTAGAATAATAATAATCATTAAATACCATTAAAAACAATAAATAACAATAATCAACATTAAATACTGTGTTATCAAATATTTCAAAGACTCGTTATAAATACGTAACATTTTTATCTAATGGTATCATAATCTCTCTAAAACCCCAATGGAGTTAATAATGATGAAGAACATCGTGTCATTTCTTTTGGTTTGCGTGTTATTTACAAGCATTGTTGCATATCCTCAAAAAGAATTTTGTGATGGTTTTTGGTAATATTATTTTATTTGATTTTTAAAAGGCAAACCAAAGACTAAGCAATTACTTTTATAGTTTCACTAATTTACAATTTTTCTTTGTTTCAATTGTTTACAGGTGGTGATCACTTAACATCTTATGTTTTTAGTTTTGATAGAAACCAGTGTAACTCAAACTCGTTGTGCTAACTTATGCTTAGGTTACGAGCACCGTCACCTAATAGGGTATTCTGGTTGTACATGCGACTTATGCATTTGTTGTATTAAACAATAGTTATGTAATGCGACCAAGTTTTCGACATTTTTTGAAGTAAAATCATAACTTTTAATTTAAATGAAAACCATGATCATGATAAGAACTTGATTATTATCCATTTATTTATAAACATACATGAGGATATTTACACGTTCTTGGTGTATTTTTGTAGTTGTGCACACGATCTTGGTATACAAATAAAGTTCAACCAAGGTGTGCAATTAGATGTTTTAATAACCGATTTGTAAATTTGGTGGTTTTATTTACAATGAGGAATCAAATGGAGATCAACAACAAATGGTTCTTTTGTTTTTGTTGCCTTAGATTTTTCTTCCAATTAGTTAATTTCTATGAGTTTTAAATTTTTTATTCAATTAGGGTTCGACAAATTAATACAATGATTTTGTTTCCAATCAAATAACTTGTTTTCTTTTTCTTCATTTGAGTTTGGCAATGGAGATGGAGGCTTTGTATTTTCCATAAAATTTATGTTGATTAAGGGGTATCATTTTCATTTGATGCAAATTAGACCAACAATAAAACTTTCCATGAGTGTGAGGAAGGATTTTCAAAATGCATTGAATAAATGCGATTTATGGAAAAACTTTACATAACAGTTACATCTCATGGCTCATGCTCAACCAAACATTTTTTTTTGTGTCATATACATAGTGTTGGTACTTGATTCAAGAAATACAACCAAACGTGTTATCATTAGTATCATTTGATATAACGGATTTGCAGATTGGTTATTTTGTTTGACGTTTGAGGAATTGGATGGAGATCGACAATGAATGGTTCTTTCTATTTGGTTTCATGTGATTTTTCTTCCTACTAGTTAAATCCAGTTTTTACTTGAACCAAAAATACTTCTCATAGTTCAAATACTAAAAAAGTTCATTAAATTGGTATCCAGTTATTTTCTATATCCTATAAGAATCTTGTTGTTAATTTATAGGAACAGTGCATACTGATTGTGGTTAATTTTGTTAATAAATTTTGTGATTTTGTTTCTTGCCTTACATACTCCTCAAACTTGCTTTCTCCTCTAGTTTGCATGATTAACTAGGATGGGATGACAATAATAACAATCTGTCACACCATAGCCTAACGACGGAACCCTAGATATGTCATAATCTTTATCGGCTTGCAGTCTTCTTCAACACATTTGGTAGCAATTTAATCTTCATCAACAAATTGGGTATTAATCATCTGCATTTTCATTCGACTTCAACATTAGAATTATAGTATTAAACCTAATTTTGATTTACAGCTTGCCTTGAAGACAATATTCAAATCGATCATCGCCTTCTGATTTCAATGTATTTTAAAATCGTTTACACTAAATCATTATGTGATTTTTAAATAACCCAAAAAAAATAAAAATCTCGGCTATACTTTTATTGTTTAAAAAATTTGTTCCTTTTATTTAGAGTTTGAATGCTTTGAATCGATACACTGTTAATCTATTTAGGGTTTTATTTATTCAAAGTTATTGTTACATACTAAAATTTGAATACTTATATTGTTTTGACTCTTCATTGAATCGTTTCCTTTTTGTGTTTGTTATTTTGTTAATTTTGTTGTTGCATGTGTCACAAGAAGATGTGGATTATCATTTACATGGCCAGCAACAAGCTGGAGTGGTAAAATTATGTTTTGGTCAAACCCACTTCTAGGATGTCACAATAGCATTTGATTGTGGATTTTATGTTTTAGACTTTCAGTGACGGATAGGAAAATGTTGCATCCTATCTTTAATTACACATAACCTACTTGATTTAGTTTGTATCATATAATTGTCATGACGTTCTACTTAGGATACCCCATCTTTCGGCAACACCTGATCGAACACAAAAATCCTAACTACATTGATGATTCAAATGTAATGGTAGTTGGTGATGGTGGTTTAATTGATGTTACTGCAAGTATTGTTATTAATCGATTCATTTTTAAATTTAATTATGTAGGTATTTGTTAAATTTTGTACTCCATTTTTTTTGTAAGGTGAAGAACATAACGCACAACTGGCTGATGTTGAGGTGATGAAACTGAGTTCTGATGATGATTGTGATGAAGCTACTCCTGCTCTTCTTGATATGGTTGTTCATTACCGTTGGGTAAGATCAAACATTTACATATTTTATTCTTCCATGTTATTTACTTCTTTACTATTATAACTTAATTTACTCTTACTTTTTGTTTATAGCGTATTCCAGTTGATTTTGCAAGGAAGAACAGATTATACATGAACATAGATTTGGTCATGACGAATCGTGAAGGCATTGAATTTCCTACTTAGGTTCGTTTTCGCGGTAGTTCATTACCGTTGGGTAAGATCAAACGCATGTATTAAGAGGTTTAGGATTCATGATTGGGTAAAGTTTGCTCGAGCAAATGGTCTTCAAAACGATGATCGTTGTGTTTTTTACTACAACAAAGACAATGGTATTATGGAACTTACTCCATGTTCTTGTGTTTTTTTAAAGGAGGGAAAGGAAAGAAAAACTAAGGATAGTTAAAAAATGGGTGTTCTTGAGTTTTTTTTAGGATGAAAATGAAAGGAGTAGAAGGAGTTAAGAGGGATTAAATCGATGTTTTTTTTCAATAAATTATTCTCTCAAAAATGGGCAGATTACTAAGGCTGAGGGTAGTTGGGGGGGTGGTGAGCGGGGGGCGCGGCCGCCTACGTGGCTCGTGAACACCGCTACACCCCTCAGGTGGTTGGGGGCGCGGTGGTCCGACGTGGCTTTGACCGCGGGAGGATATAGCCATTGGGCTATTTTGGTTTTCAAAAAAATAGCCGTTGGGCTATTTTAAATTCTTTTTTTTTTTTTTACAAATAGCACATTATAAATAACTACCTCATTATATAACAATAATACATCATTCTCACTACATTTCTCTCTAATAATTTAAGAATCTATCAAGTTACAAACCATGTCGGGTTGGGGTAATATCAACATCAACGACACTCAATTTCCTGAGGGATTTAACTACATGGACGACGATTCGTTTCAAGAGTTCATTGAGATGTCACAACCCGATTATTCGGTCCCGGAAACACAACCGGAGTCAGCACCAGCAAAACGATCCCACAAAAAGAAGGGGAAGAAGACCGGCGAAGCGGATGCTCCTTCGGCACCGAAGAAGCGGAAGTCTACTCCGTGGTCTAAAGAAGAGAAGCTTGCGTTGGCGAAAGCTTGGATTGAAATATCCCAAGATCGGAACGCGAGTAAATTATTTCGTGAATTTTATTGTTTAATATATATTTTAAGTTTTGTGTGTACTTATTACATTTTTTGTTATTTATTTTGTAGCCGACTTTCAAAAAGCTCGAGTTTTTTTGGCCAAGGTTCGGGAATGTTTTTATGATCAAGTGGGGAGCAGGGCTCATATCGATAATATGATATCGGGTCAGTGGGCCGATATTCGTAAATATGTAGGATTGTTTACCAACATACATAACCACAATGCTAACCGAATGCGGCCGAGTGGGTCCGATGATCTCATGGTTTACCGATTCACTTGTGATGAATGGAAACAAGAGGTGTTGCGGAGGTATGGGGTGGTGAAGACGTTTGACGATGGCTACTTGTGGGAGGTGTTAAGAAAGTGGTCGAAATGTATTGAACTATGTGCGGAGGACGTGACCGATGAGGCAAAACGTACAAAAACTAGTGCGTCCGGCACATACGTCTCTTCGAGCGGGTCGGAGAATCAAATTGACTTCGACCTAAACTTGTCCGAAGGTCATTTGAAAGACCAAGGTTGTAGCCGCCCTGCGGGTAGGGATCGTGGGTTGTTGATGGCGACTAAAAAAAGAAATTAAGGAATTGTCAAGTGGCCTCCTCTCGATTGGTGAAACTCGACACAAAAAGAAACTGTTTCAAGAGTTTGGCTTTTCTAGCCAAAGACTTTAGCCACCTACAGCTATACGACCAAGCGCTAATGGAGGAAGAAAAAGAATGTATTCGGAAGCAATTGGCAACACAAAAATAAAAGCGCTATTTATATGTATTTTTTTATTTTCCTTTTTATTTTTTTATTTTCCTTTTTATTTATATTTTAATGAAGTATTTTAATTTATATTTGTGTATATAACAAAATAATAATAATAATAATAATAATAATAATAAAATCAATCAAGCCCCTGATCACCTGGACCACTACACCCTCTGGGGCTTGGTTGAGGGGCTTGATCCTGTGCCACATCTACTCCTACGTGGCGCAAATATATTGGATCACTTGGGGCTCAACCAAGCCCCACTACCCTTAGCCTAAGGATAAGTGTTTTTCCAATAAGTTATCCTTTCATTTCCTTCAATTTTCTTCCAACTCAAGAACACACATAATTAAAAAAATTTACTTCCCTTCCCTTTCTTATCATTCCCTTCTTTTCTTTCCTTAGTTAAAAACTCAAGAACAATTATTGTCGTTACCAAAAAACACCTAATCTAACTTCTTGACATTAAAACATTAATCTTTGTAACTTATAATGTGGATGTTGGTTCCAACCCCCGTGTTTTATTTAATATCTATTGATGTTATCTATTTATTTGTGCTTACATATGTTCTTACAATTTTTTGTACTAATATGGGTTTTATAATGGTTAAATCAGGGGTGAAATACTCACAAGAAAAGAAAAGATAAAATTATAAACCACTAGTATTTTCATCCTCGCGTTGCGAAGGAGCGGTGATCGATTTTAATCTTTTCAAATGCAATAAAAAAGTCGATTTAGGTGTAGAGTTTGAAATCACAATCTCTGTTACGAAAGATGAAGGATTCTACATATATAATACATGTAGGCTATCTTGAATTATACAATTGTTACAAAAGCTTAAGGTTTTGTATTATACAATTGTTACAAAAGCTTAAGGTTTATACATATATGATTTCAAAAGTGGGAGTATTATATTGCTAGCCAAATAAACATAATGGGATCATAACTTTAACTCCACAAAGTATAAAACCACAAAGTCAAGTTTTAAACTATGTTATCAAAAATGTTAAACCAAAGGTACAAAACAAACAACATAAAGTCCAAATGAAAGCTTAAAGTATAAGCTTATGATGCACAACTCTCTCAAAATTGTAATTATATAAATTAATATCATTAATTTCACAAATATTTTTCTTAACATTTCTTAAAAATATGAAACTTATTTATCTCTGGGCGTTTATCTTTATATTCTTTTAAGGATTGTTTTCATATTACATATTCATCTACTACCAAAAGTCCGAAACAACTCAACACTTTCTACCAAAGCCGATCAGATCTTATTCAAAATCATTGTTGCTTCATCTCGAGATGTCGTGTAATATGTTTTTCAGTACTAATTATTCATTCTATGTAAATATTAACGTTAATTTTTTTTGTGTGTGGTCCATTTGCAAATGTTTTCCACAATATGAAGTTTATATTCATTTCGCTACATATAAAACATAAAAAAATATTTATTTTTTGCTTCATTGACATGCTTGTAAATATATTTGTAATATTAAATTTACTTTTTTGTTTTTGTTTTTGTTTTTGTTTTTGTTTTGGCTTTACAACCCATGTATCATAAGGTTTCTAACCTAGTAACATAATAAAAAACTATATTATAAAAGATCTTGGAGGCCGTAAGCAAATAAATTATAATTGTACTACTAACATGATGCCACTAAGATAGTAATGAACTGTCACAATTTGTACTAGACAAAAAAACAAACACGCTAATAACTTATAGATTCAATAGTGAATCTCTCATTAATAAATCACTACAAACTCAAATAACAATAAACTCAAAACTAATTGATGTAC
Source organism: Bidens hawaiensis (assembly GCF_021521415.1). Lineage (NCBI taxonomy): Eukaryota > Viridiplantae > Streptophyta > Magnoliopsida > Asterales > Asteraceae > Bidens > Bidens hawaiensis. Next base: position 16,692 of record NW_027499468.1, on the reverse strand, counting down.
ATCAATGTAATTAACATCAAAACTACTAAACAACGACTCCGTCTAAACGTGTTTTATCAAGAATGAGGAAACCTAAACGTGCAGAAGACGAAGAAGAGAGATGAGCAGATTGAATATATGCAGATGATAATCCGATCAGAATAATCCATGCGTTTTAACACCCCTTATGTTTGTTATCAATGAAAAATGTGTGGGCCTTGACCTTCATCTAACCCATCAAATATCAACCCATTCATCCATAAGTAAGTCATCTAGCCGTATGAGCTTCAAGCCCAACAACGCTTCAAGCCCAACAAGTCTCCGATGATCAACCCAAAACATATGAGATCATTAAATAACCAACCGACACTTTTAGATATACAATTGAAATTATTTTTAACATGAATTTACTCTTATCATGTCACACAGCTATTTTACTTTGTATATAATTTGATGTTTTTCTTAACCTTAATGTTAATGAACCTACTCCTACTCCTATTATGTGTTTAAAGTTTAAACCTACAATAATACTAACAATAGAAAACTGCTTTGTGATTTTAATATTCAATTTTCTTTTTTCTATTGTTTCACTTTCTTAATAAATCAACTAATTAATTAACAAATAAGTTTTTAATCAATAAGTTAAATTATTTGTGTGTTCAAGTTTAGATTCCATCAAATGAAGTCGAACTATAAGGCTATGCGTAGTGAAGAGGCTACAAATAGGGGCGAATTTTGACACGTGGCGCTCAACCAGCAAAGGGTGAGAATTTGTTTTTGGGGTGTAATGGTGTAGAGGCTACAAATTGAGCCCACAATATCTTTTTTTATTATTCTCTTTTAATAATTAAACTAAACAAATAAATACCAATTTATTTAAATAATTAAATAAAAATGCATTACAATTAAAAAGAAATACAAAAAACAAACATAACTAACAAAAAATACATAACTAAAAATATAAAAAAAATAACTAAAAAACATACTAATATCCGTAATATTCGCGCATTTTTTCACGTCGTCGTTGAAACAATAATGCGGTTTCCTCGTGAAACCCCTTTGCTTTGAGGGATTCGTAGTCTTCTTTCATTTGACGTAATTCTAACGTCTGGTGTAACACCCCGACCTTGGGCGTAATATGCCAGGGCGGAATATGTCGGGGCGGTACGTACAGATTGCTCACAAGCTCATGACACTATTAAAATGACAAATGTAATTACTTTATTTCATTAAATCACAAATACACAATTTGGCATTAATCATATAACAATACAATAACTTTGAGTTTCATTATGATATGTTTATAATAACCTAATAGTCCAACTATCTAGTCTTCAATCCTCAAATTAAACTTCAACCTGCAGCACGTTTAAAATAATATATTTTGTCACCAATAATGTTGGTGAGAATTCATAAAACTTTGCATACATATATAATATGAAAAGTAGAAAATTCATATGTCAAGATGTAACGTCTCAAGCATAAAGTAAAATAAAATAAATACATAATATTCCCGTTCGCTTGACATAAGCCAAATCTACTAGGGAACCCCGTTCGCTAACCTACTAGGAGTATTAGATGAGACCACCAAGTATTCCAACATAAGTTGAAGAATTAGGTGGCGCAGGTACGTCCCGTCGGACCCTCCCACTATGAGGATGTGTATGCGTATGAGTCACTTCCACCAACAAGAAAAAAAGTAAACAACTAACACGTAATCACATAATTTACAAGCATTATGATATGAAACAAATACATACGAGACACATATGTGAATTTTGGTTGACAACATAAAACATGAAAATAAAATAAAAATATGTAACATGCTAAAATAAAATAAAAATAAGAAAAGAAACCGTATGATAAAATAAAATAAGTGGTGAAAGCTTTGTGATGGTATATTAATTTGTTTGTAAAGCCAAACTCACTGTTCATTTTCTTCTTGAGCTTTCATCAATGTTGACTAACCATTCAAAATTAACTTTCGACTAATATGTAAACACGCCCACAAACAATATGAATAGTTAAGTATCTCTTCAAGTTACCTGATTGAACGAATAGGCATAGGAATGATCGGTTAACATTATCGGAATCATCATGACATGTAGAGAGACATGAGACCGGTTCAAGAACTAGGAGGCGAGTTTGCTGAACACGAATAGCCGCTGAAATCCATGGCGGCAATGAACTGAGAAGTTAAGAGATTATGAGTGTTCTCTTCTTTTTTTTTTGCCATGAAATCTTCTATGTTTTATGAAAGTGAGAATGGAGGTTCATAATAATAACTAAAGATATTGGAGGAGTAAACTTTGGAGACTTTATAAACTTTTCTTTCTTTCTTTTTTTATCGGAAGGAAAGAAGAAAGTTGACATTTCAATTTTTTTATTTTATTTTGCATTTACTCTATATTTTGAAGTCCACTCTATTAAAAACGTAAAGTAATAAAATCAATTAATTGCATTCCAATCTTACTTAACTTTTACCAATAATTCTTGACTAAAGAACTTAATGTCAAATTAACATTTATCATATAAATTATTTTGAATTACAATCTAAAGATTTCATCTTGTATAAAATATTAAATTATGGGGTTTCGAAACGGAAAATTGACGAATGTCACATCCGGTTCAGCTTTTCTTGTTATTTGTTGGATGCTCGAAGGTCGTTTCCTATTTCCGTGGCATTTGTTTCCAAATGACCGACAAACTCGTTTAATTCATCGGGCGCCGTATTGAATCGTGTTGATGACAAACCTTCCCCCTTATTTTTTCTCGATTTCCCGCGTGGTCGAGGCAACTCCTCTACTTCTTCGTCGTCGGCTAAATTAATCGTGTCGTCCAGGAAGAAGCTACGAGCATTGGAGGGTGTGTTTGGTGTGCTCGGATTTGTCGACGACGATGTCTTCGACTTTTTTGAAGGCCTGGATGAGCCGGCTCGTCGGGCGACCGGAGCGGTTGATGCCCCGTTCCATTTCTCGCAACCGCGTAGTTTTTCCCAACAATTCAAATACTTGAATGGTTTCCCAGGCCGCTCAAAAGTTTGGCCCTAAGCTCGAAAGTCACTAAAGGCTTGAGTTAATGTTTCCGCCGTTATGCCCGCTACGCCAGCCAGATCCCTGCAACCGGTTAATTATCCCGGCAAATTTTTGACAATCGGCGTTAAGCCCCTTCCAGTGGGCTTGAACCGCTTCTTTTTCCCGGCATTAAGTTTTGGGGGCTGAGATAGTTGGCATACATATTTAAGTTCGGGTCGGAAAATTGAAACGGATAGCTCGGTTGGTTTAGGTTCATCGGGTTCCATTGTAAGTTCGGTTGGCTCGGTTGCGAACCATACTCTTGACCGAAATGAGGGAATTGGTAGTTCGGTTGGTTCGGGTTGTTTCTAGGATTCATTTTGCTATTTTTTTGTAAGAATTTGGGTATGAATTTTGTATAAAATGGATATAAAATGAAGAAGAAGGGTGTATGTTTATATATATATATATATATATATATATATATTGTTTTAACTAATTAATTAAAATTTTTTTACATTTGACCATTGCAACGGTCCATTTAATATAATAATATTATTTTTCAAACAATCCAGCGACAAAAGAACCCCTCCCCCCTTTTCGCCCACTTATCGCGGGGGGGGGGGGGGGGGGGGGTGTTCGCGCCTCTTCTCGCCCCATTACACATTGCCTAAGGGTTACGCTATAAGGGGCTGTTTTGGATTTGTTATTTTACCTCTTTATAGTTTATAACTTATAGGTTATAAGTTATAAGGTGTTTGAAAAACTTAGATTGTGTGAGAATATAAATCATAAGTTGCAACTTTGTAACTTATAACTTGTATACGTCAAGAGGAGGTAAAATAAGGAATCCCAAACAACCCCCTAAAGTTCACTAAAAATCCAATGTTTAATTATATGTGAAACTATTGTTATGAACTAAACTAGCAGACACGTCCTAGCAAACCCAACAAGTTGAATGGATTCATGGGTGTGGAGAAGGGAACCGATAATGGGATCGATTGAGAGCATAGGGACATGACGAATATTCAACTTGTTGAGTTTGCTAGGACGTGTCTGCTACTTTAGTTCATAACAATAGTTTCACATATAATTAAACATTGGATTTTTAGTGAACTTTAGGGGGTTGTTTGCGATTCCTTATTTTACCTCCTCTTGACGTATACAAGTTATAAGTTACAAAGTTGTAACGTATGATTTATATTCTCACACAATCTAAGTTTTTCAAACACCTTATAACTTATAACCTATAAGTTATAAACTATAAAGAGGTAAAATAACAAATCCAAAACAGCCCCTTATGGCGTAACCCTTAGGCAATGTGTAATGGGGCTCGAGCTTGGGCGAAATGGGGCGAGAAGGGGCGCGAACACCGCCCCCCCCCTATTAAATTATTAATTAATAGGGCTGAGATGAAGTTAAAAAGATTAAACTATTTTCTTTGGGTGAGATTAATTGAAAGAGAGAAAAATGAGTGATGTTGTGCTTATGTAAAGTTTATATGTGTTAGAGTATACTCCATGACCTAATAACAACTTTTATTTATTTTAAGAATACTTCAAATCATTGTTATTAAACAAACATTAATTAGAACTTTAAATACGGTTGATCTCACCCTGAGAGGCGAGGGTCGGCTTCCCTAGAATAATACCTTAGGTAATTCCAGCAACCCACTTAAATACTCAGTGAAGTCATTTTGTATTATAAATGTACACAAAGTTATTTGATCATAAACATTTTGCTTCTTTCACCGTATGGCCGTTCGAGATATATATATATATATATTTTGCCTATGTTGACAAAACAAAGCAAAGGGCCATAGTCTTCACTAAAGTAGTATAACGGTGACATATTCCAAGGGTCGTAACGTTGTTTTATCTCTTGCTTCTATTTAAATTTATTTATGTGTGGGGGTTGATCAGTGTTTTTTAAAATCATGAGTAGTCATAAAGTCCGTGCACCAGGCATTTTGCGCCACGTGGCACCAGTCAAAGTTATAACTTTTTACAAAAACAAGGTGTAGTCATAAAGCCCCACCCCCAGGCATTATGCGCTACTTGGCGTCCAGTCACTATTAATTTTATTTGTTTTTTTAAATAATAATTCATTTACATAATTAAATATAAAATTAAATAAATACATTAAACTCACGAATAAAAACAATCGGTTTCAACTGAGCGTCAAGACGGTAAGTTTATTCAACTCAATCGGTTTCATTGCGTTACCGAAACTAAAACAAAACAAAACAGAAGCAAAATTGGCATTTGATTGGTCTCCGACACGTTTGCAACGGTATTGAAACAAAAACAAAATTGACATTTGATCGGGTTTTCGTTAACCACCAAGACACAAAACCAACACCCACCAAGACACCAGCCCAACACCCATCCCACCAAATATTAACTATATGACGCATACTCCTCCTGGGAACACACACCAACCCAACACCTACCAAAATTCTACTGTCGCAGCCGCTCCTCCTCCGTCGCAAGCCGCCGCCGGAGTTACTCCCAGCCGGTGTCAACGGCTCTCAACGGTAACTCCCCCCCCCCACGGATAGTTTTTTTGATTTTTGAGCCATATCCTTGCGTTATATACAAAACGCTCAAAAAAATAAATACCCCAAAACGCCGGGGGGGGGGGCAGCGTTATGCTCCAAAACGCCAGCGATAACGAGCCATTACGGATGGTCTAATTGAAACACTTTTCAGTAACTAGTTGGATGAACTCAAAGGAAATAAAGTCAGTGTTGAAAATTTCTTGACCTCGAAAACATCTATACTATTTAAATCTATATATACTATTAAAACAATAGAATTTATGTGCACATGATTATTCTCTATTGGTTAACTTGACTATTTTCCATAAATAATTTCCAACCTTAGAATTTCTTACTATTAAAATAATTTTATATTAAATTAAAAAAAAACACCTATTAAATGCACCCCTTAACTATACCTTGTAACCCATGACCCATTTAATTCGAATATTTAATGACCCGGAGTGTTAGTTATATGAGATAATTAATAATTCATGTTCTTATTGTATGACTTTTTATAGTGTGACATTCGTCAAATTTTAACCCGAAACCGACACGTTCCAATTTTTGAAAACCCTAAAACTTAATGTTTTTAAAACGAGTATTTAGATAGTAAAACGGTTTTTCAAATTTTGTAAACTTTATTTTGTTTTTTTATGAGATGATATATAAACTTGTACTTATGACATTATAATTTAATGTTAATTGTTAATAACGGTCTAAATTATTATTATCTTAATAAATGGTTAAATAAGCTCATAATTAGAAAATGTGTTTTTCAAATTTAACAATTTAATTATATTAAATTCAATGGTTTTTGTATTCTAAAAATTATTTGTATTATTGGATTATTGTTATAGAGTAAGTGATTTATATCACTAAATGAAAATTCAAGTAAAGTTAAAACATAAGTCGGTTACGATTTATAGATAATTAAAGAAAGTTGAATTGTAAGAATAATTATTGCATTCATTTAAATTTAAATTGGAATGAACTAAATTGTCGGCTTACCAAACATTTTGACTATCTTATGAAACTAATTAATTATTGTCATTATTAACCTTAAAACACATGTTTTCATTAGACCCTTTATATACCATCCTCTTTTTCGAGCACAACCCAATTGACAGAGGCTTCCTTTCACCCAACCGTCTTCTATTATGTATTTACCCCTTCCTCCCCGCTCGTTATTCGAATCATGTATCAGTCATGGTATTTTAAACTATCCATTTACTTGTCTCTTTATTATGAATCAAAACCCTAAATTTATTTTTTTCCAATAGTATGACACGAAAAAAAATCAAATTTTGGTTATTGAGTTTGGGATCAATTATGGGGTTTTAATGAATATGACGACTTGTTTCTTTTATTTTGTATTAGTATTATTTTCAAATTCTAAACCACTTTTCTTTTTTATTAGCTATTTATGAAATACATTATTTATATGTAATACGATCTGATTTTACTAATAGTTATATTAATAATATAAATTAATCATTCATTAAAAATATGATTACTTTGAAACTGGCATATCTTATCATTAGCATTTTATAAGGGATGTGTTTATGAGATATATGAACATCGTGTTGAACGATTTAGAAACAAAATTTACTGCTCTATATATAGTTTTTCTTATCAACGCATTAAAAAAAGTCCGTTTGAGGACATAATATGTTTATCAAATTGAGTTGGTTAACATATATGATTCTAAATATTTATTAACTTGACATTAACCAAAAGAGTTTTCGCATACTGTTTAATATTCAAATTTATAATTAAATTAATTACAAATTGTTTAGGTCACTATTTATAAATCGTTTGATCATTCTTTTGCCTAAATACATGCATTTTATTCAACTATTTACATTAAACAAAAAAAACCCCAAACAATCTCAAGTCGTTATCAAAAACCTAGAATCTCTATTAGACAGTTTTCCCGTATTCGTTAAACTCATTATACATTATGCATATATTCGTGTTAGGATAATCCGTGTACATGATTCTCCGTGTCATTATTCATCTAGCTCGCCTATGACTAAACCATTACTGGACTAAGACAAGGTGTGTTTTCTTAAGCCCTTTTTAATTTACATATTTTGGGGTGTACCATTTATGCATATTATCGAGTCCACGTTTCATTTTTATCTCATTATTACAAATGATTCACAATTATGTTGCGTATTTATTTCGATGCATATGTTTATATTGCATGCTACGTGCTCAAATTACATGCTATGTATTTATAGTTTTAATGGTGGTGGTTGCTCATACTCGATGTGTTCATTCTCAATAGTGAACACACACCCGCTCGATCTCAATAACAAACTCACACGTCTATTCTCTATAATGAACAACCTTAATTGTTACATACTCACGTACTTAGTTTTATTCATATAATGAATTGTGAATTACATCTCTCAAAAATACTATATATTATAAACTTATGATTACTCACCAACACTTTTATTGACAAATTATTTTGGTACATTGTACGTGTTTTTACGAGTTATACTTATGCAATACTTGAAGACATTTAGTAGACATTTAGAACATATTGAATTAATGATTTGCGTATATTATTCAATACTCGTCCTTTTATTTCAACCCACCTAATTTTACACGTGGCAAACTGTATGTCGTGTTATGAATAGCCAAGAGTGCATATTTACTTAAAATACTATTTTAAATAAAGAAAGTAAAGTTACAAACACAACAACAAATGTTCTTTACAAGGAAATATTTTAACGCTTAAGAAGTCTTTTTAACAATGTTTCCTTGTATTAATTTTAGAATTTATTTAATTATTTGTAACTTTATATATATGTAAGCAGTATATTTTATTTGCTCATTTCAAGCAATATTTTACTTTTAACGATTGTTTGATAATCTAATTTTATACACCTACGAATACATTAATCTATTAAAAAACAAAAATTCAAATTCTAAAAATATTTTTTTCACAACTCTCCATTCCTCCCATTTAATTTAATTAGAAATATATATATATATATATATATATATATACACACATATAGAGGAAGGTTAAAATAAAAAAAAATATTTCATAAGAAGTGTAGGAAGAGATTATGACCATTGGATTAAATAAAACACACAGGGGTAAGATGGTAAAAAGTCAAATTTTATAATTATGGTATTAAAATCCAAATTAATTGTGTTTCCTACTTTAATTCTTAAATTAATAAAACTTTCTAAACTACTCACATCATGATCGAGTTATTTTATTAATCTGCATATGAATTTCTGAATTGTTTCCCTAATTTCTAGATCTTGATTTCTTCAACAAAAAAATCAATCTATTAACACACCATCCCTTTGTTCATCAAACTAACAAACCCACAACAAATTTCAGAAAAACACACTTAAGTCTATTAAATTTACCGAATAGTTCAGAAAGTCCACCACTAACTGCTATCTATTACGTAATACAACACACCAATCATCAACTTTGGTGTGTTTTTGTAAAAGAAGAAAAACAAACTACACACTGTTACTCGGTTGTTTAATTTCATGAAGTATGCGTCCAATGTTGTGTTATTTGAGAAAACTATCAACATATTATTCAATAAAACCATCAAAAGTAGTGTTCAATATTGTTTTTTAAATTTCATATGCAATATGTTTTTTAATTTCATAGGTTTTTTTTTTCTATTTTTATTTTATTTTTATGTTTCATAGAAACATCCAAACGATTTCATAGGTCGTGTGTTATTGTTCTTGATGTTCTTGGTGTTGTGTTTTAAACCACACTGTAATATAGATTAAAATGTTGTTGGTGTTTTTTTTAAATTTTGGATCAAAATATGATAATCATATATTGATAATGTTTCCATATATAATATAACACACTAGACGATTATAGACTGAAAATAACCCACCTTCTTCTACTAAAATTGTGTGTCTCCGGTCGAAAATAATTAAGAATGCTTTTGAGTTTGAAAGATATTATGGTGGAGCTCTGATGGTGGAAAGATATTATAGATTCATTATTGATTTGAATAAATAAAATAAATTAATTTGTTGAGTAAATTTTGGAAAGAGATACATTAATTGCATAAAAGTAGGAGCTTCCTAATTTATTAGGTTGACAATCTCCAATTCTCCATGTTATCAAAACTTATATGACAAGGCTGTCCTTTAACACACCACTATAAGCCTTGAAAATAAAACACTCATCTAATTACTCAATCTTTTCATCTTGGCCATTAATTACCAAGATCAAACCATCCAGATTTATTCCTATACTTTTTAGACACACTCATCTTTTTACGATAACCCCTCCCTATATATATATATATGTGAGTGTGTGTGTGTGTGTGTGTGTAAGTTTATCTGTTCATATTAATACAAATTTTTATATATCTTCAAATAAATAAGCATATATGTTTACTTAACGATTTTACTAATTTCCACCCGTGTAGTACACGAGTTAATAACCTAGTTTAATAAATAAAACTTTCTTAATGCAGCATGTAATCACTATATAAATCCTTACAAAATTTTCTCTTCTCTCTCTCATTTAATAAATAAAACTTTCTTAATTCCACATGTCATAACTATATAAATCCTTACAAAAATTTTCCATTCTCTCTCTTATATTAAGTACATTTCTTTTTTTAATATTTCAATTTTAATTTTTAATAATTCCATCATAATATAAAAGAATTAATACCATCATAAATGCGTTAATTTTTTTAATATAAAATATATTGCATTAGTTATTAATATTAGATTTTTGTAAGTAACCAATACGAAACAGGTGTGTTTCTTTAACCGATTAAAGTATCAAACAATGTTAATGTCAAAACAATTTAAGATTAGAATGAGTTTTGGTCCATGAGTTGGTTTAAAAAACTAGCTCATTTACAACTATGTTTTGATATAGAAAATAACAAAGAAATAATTTATGATTTATGAATTGTTAACAACTTTTTATTTTCAAATTGCGTAATGTGTAATTTTTTTACCGTATAATATATCTATATATATGTGATACATTTTTTTGTATATCACATTATGTTATTATTTAAAAAAAATATTTATTCTAACCCGTCTGCTGCACGGGTAACTAACCTAGTTTTATAATATTAAGACCATGTGTAGTCAAAAAGCCGTGCCTCAGACATTATGCGCAACGTGGCGCATAGTCAGAGTTACGACTTTTTTACAAAAACATGGTGTAGTCATAAAGCCCGTGCCCCATGCATTATGAGCCACGTGGCGCCCAGTCACTATTAATTTTATTTGTTTTTTAAATAATAATTCATTTAAATAATTAAATAAAAATTAAAAACCTACATTAAAATTTAAAAAAATACATTAAACTCACAAATAAAAACTATATTAAAATTAAAAAAAACATTAAATTAAAAAAAAATACACAAATAATAATAATAAGACTACATGTTGTATTTTTTAAAAATTTTCGCTTGCCAAACTGCTTTTAGAGATTGGACTCTCGGGTCTTCTTCTGTTAGCTCATTTGATAAAATCTTGATTTCGTTGTCCAATTCATTCCTTTTAAGTACTTCGACGGCGTCCAAATTTATTTGAAGTCGTTGGGCTCTAAGTTCTTGTATACCTTTGAGACAAATGTTCATTTCCTTAAAATGACTTTCCATTTCGGCATTCGAACCCGTTGCCGCCGACGAAGCGACCGCTTTCCCCTTTCCCTTTTTCTTGTTTCTTTTATCCCCCGGTCGAGACATCTCGGTAATATCCGCATAAGGATTCCCGGCTTCATTATCGCTTAGGTTGAAGTTTCAAGCGTCGGAACCGGGTGTGTCTGGATCAACCGAAGACGATGTTTTAGACTTTTTTTACGCGGACCACCTTCGGCGTTGGCCTCGATAACCGGGCCCCATTTTGGATGAAACCTCAAGTATTCTTTCCAAATGCCAAAGTAATTGAAGCTCCTCGTGGCCTTATGTTGATACTCTGTCAACGCCCTTTCCACGATTTTCGCGTCTGAGGCACCGCAACTCCACGTTCGAACCATCCGAGAGTAAACCGTATGGAAACCCGTGCATTTGGTGTTTATGTCGTTCCATTTCGACTGCAAGGAATCTTTTTCTCGACGCGAGTCCCCGCCAAGTTCTTAATGTGTGGGTAGAAATATGTGTATTAAGTGTGTAAATTCGTGTGTTTTGATTAGTTATATATTGTGAACACGATTACTTTGAGTGCATTTGTGGTTACAGGTGTGCGGAGCTTAACAGAGCTTAACGGAGCTTAAAGAAGCTAATTTGGAGCATTCATGATGGAGTGGAAATGAAAGTGATGATCCATGAGAATATAGAGAATTTAAATACGAAGACGTGGCCGAAAACGGGGTGGAAAACGGAGTTGAAACGAAGATTTTATGAAGAAAACAGTTTTGGCCTAGCAGGACCGTAAGGCAGAGCGGTTTGACCGTAAGCTACGGTTTGACCGTAGCTTACAGCTACGGTCTGGTCTGACGAAAAAAGTGATTTTATTGATTTTTCTTCCATATTTATGGCTCAAAAACCCTAGAGTCGAAATTATTCAATAACCATCAGTTTTTGGAGTTCTTGGAGGCTATCATACACCATGATAACACATCCTAATCACAAGATTGATCCATGAACACCTTCTCCAACATCTTAACCATCTCCGGGTGTAGGGTTGAGTTGCATGTTAGGTTTTGACATTCTAATACTTTAACTTTGGATTTGGAATTGAGCAATCATTCGGTTGATCAATTCTTAGTGTTTGGTTTTGTGCTTAAATGGTTTTTATTAATTGATTGCTTAATTTTTTGTCAGTTATTGATTTGTGGTCATCAACAATTAGGATTAAGTTCTTTCGTCATTGACCCTTTTATCATTAACCATATTATTGATTTTGTGTTTCAACAAGTAAAACTGATTATCAATTAGATTTTCATTAAGCCGTGTCAATTGTTCGGATTCAGTTCTGACGATCAACATAGTCAATCATTAAGTCTTTTGATTTACATATATTAACAAGAAACCGTCCAAAGAAGTTTATCAATTTCCTAACTTGTTTCGAACCCCGAACCATGGAGTTTGGTTATTTTCATATAATTGTTTACAAACTACTCTTTAAACCGCTTGACATCGTTTGTCCGCTTAGTTAATTAACTATTAAGTATTGAACTTGATTAGCACTTTCCACTGATTCCCTGTGGATTCGACACCTTACTTTCCCTAGCTAGTAAAAGTATTTTACAAATGTGTTTGATTGACCTTTCGACATCGATCAAAATGGCACCGTTGCCGGGGAATCAACGTGCAAAGTTCTAGTTTAGTGTTTTGTTTACTTTTAGTTTTATTTTTGTCAGTTTTACGTTTGGTATTTGTGTGTTTCATGTGTGCAGGTAACTCAGTATGACGTTGAGTTGGGTCTCTGACCCACATGAAGGATATAAGGCCATGGAGGACGATGACTCGTACCGTACACATTCATATCATGACCCACCTTCACCAAACTCTCAAGGCTTCTACAAGTCAGATAACCAAAGGAGTTTCAACCAGCTGGGTCGCAACATGCGGTACCAAAATTATTCAGCGCCTCAATCTGATTATAAGGGTTATTATGGGTCAACAACAGGTCACCATGAAAACTCGTATCAAAGAAATTCTCAATCCCAAAGAGAGTTAATTGTTACGAGTTTGAGGATGATTCGGAGTATGATAGTGAAGGGTTCGATACGCCAAGTTTTGTAAGTTATACGAGAAGGATGACTACTATTACCATGAACATCCACAACCAATATACGAGGAAGTCCTCAACATTATAATCATGGTGGGACATATCAAAGAAATTATCAACAAGATCAAGAAGATTCTTCGGGTAACAAAGAAGTGTCTTGGAAAGATGTTATGGATTTATAGAAGGAGATGAAGAGAGATCAAGAAGCTCACAATCAGGCTTTAAATCAGAGGTTAGAACTCCATTAGACGTTTAATGACGCTCAAGATAAACTAGTGAGTCAACTATTAGAAGAGGTGGCTCAAATTGAACGAGAACAAGAAAAGTTGGCTAGTGGTGCCATGGTTGATGAGGAAGTGATAGAAGAGGCTCTTGATCTTTCAGAGAATGAATTTGAGAATCTGGTTTTGGAGAATAATACCACACCAATTCCTCTAGTTACCGAAGAGCCAATGAATGCATCAGTTGTGGTTGATGATGAGGATATAAAGGGGGAGAGTTCAGATCTTTTGGGGAATGAAGTTGAATGTTTAGACCCGATTGAAAACATAGTAACCTTTAAAGAGCCGGTGACTGAAGTAACACAGGTGAATTCCAGTCATTCTCCCCATTTTGGTCACGCATATAAATGAAGATTGGGGTGATGGTGCAAGTTCAAAGAAGAGGAAAGTGAGTTTGGAAGACCTTGAACAAAATATGGTGAAGTGGCCTTGTATTCGGTTTACACACATGTCCACCACAGAGAAGAAGGTATGGGCACAAAAATTTAATTACCGAGCATACACAGGAAATTCAGTGGGAAAATGTTAGGTTCAACCACGATCATATCCTAGTGTTTTAATCTCAAAAAAGAGGGTACGGGCTCGATGTGTGAATTACCGGGCATATTTGGGAAACGTTGAAGGTAAATGTTCATTCACACCGACTCATAATTGTTTATAAGACATCTTGAACATGAAGGAAGAAGAGGAGCCGAGGTGTGTCAATAACCAAGCTTTTATAGGGAATTCGGTAGGGAAGTGTCCGCTTAGACCACCGTAAACGTCATACCAGGTAACGGTCTGGCTGAAGACCTTAACCAAAACTTAGCGCTAATTGGAAGGCAACCCGGATTTAATTTTCAATTTGTATTTTATTTTATTTCTTTTTAGTTTGTTTAACCGTTTTATTTCAAGCGTACCACTGTAGCAAAATTCAAGTGGGGGGATGCCATAAGGAAAATTCGGAGTTTTATAGTGTTTCGGTGAAAGAATTTTAAGTTACGAGGTTTTGGATATCTGACGTGCTTTCATGTTCCGTTTGCTACAGTTGATTCAGGCACGTGTATATTTTTGTTGTAGTTGAACTTTGTGAGTGTAATTCACTATAAGCCTCACGAGACCTTACTCGTCCACCCAGGCTACCGAGGGGTTTAAACGGCTTGTTGCATATGCTAAATGCAATCGTGATTCCTACGAAAGTGAGTTAGGTCTTTAAACATTTTTACTCATTTAACAAATTCAATTATGAAATTTATTTAACTCGGCTTGGTAATTATAATCAACAATTTCGCAAACAGTTTAAAAGGCATATTCTAATATTGTGAGAAGCATGCTACTACACGTGTGAGAGTTTGTAGATATTGTTTAGTGAGTTGAGGAGACATGTTCATCTGGAGCAAGTACGAGTGCACACGAGTTACCTATATCAGGTGATTTCGTTTTCATTGTTTTCTTTGTTTTATTAGTTGCGTTGTTAAAAGTGTAATTGTATAAATTGTTATGACCATCAAATTAAGCCCGGTTTAAAAATAATAATAATAAGCAGTAAATTTTAACCCGGTCCTCGTTAATGTTCTTTTAAAAGTTATATTTTTAAACATTGAGGACAATGTCAATCTCAAGTGTGGGGATAGGGAAAAATTGAAAATTTTGGCCTTAGAGTACCTTGATTGTGCGCAAAAGCGAAATTGTAACTTGTTAATTGCTAGTATTAATGACAAGTAGAGGTCTTTGGTCATGGTCAGTTTTTAAGCTTCTCGAAAGTCTTCCCATGCAAATGTTTTTCAAAAAGAAAAATTTAAATGGGCCTTTTAAATGGGGATTACGAGTCATGGGGACAGGTACACATGTTTCATGTCGACAGCCTAATTCCTCCGGTACGTGTGTGAGTTAACCCAAATATATATAATACACATATAATATATAGTACACACATGTTATTTGAGTGCTTTCATTGATGTTCATGGATTACTGGATCGTAGTTGGCAAAATGCAAAAGTGATAGAGGCAATTAGGTTAAGCCTCGTCTGGATGAGTGAGAGTGTGGGTACTGGGGGTTGGAGCCTCATACATTATACATATGAGGATGGTTAGTGAGAGGGGCGGGGGGTTGGGTCCCTTAGAAAACCTTTCTTGGACTTATTTTTCATTTGGTTAACCCCGACATTATGTTACGAGACGATCCGGCTTACAAGGTTTATTTGTAATTATATTTGTTTTTGATTTTGTATTTGTATTTGTTCCGGTATTAAGCATTACGTTATTATGCTTTAAAAATTTTTTTGAGGAAAAAGCCAAAAATATGTCTATGTATATTCAGTTATGTATTCAGTAGTTCGTTTATGTAAAAAAAAGAAAAAAAAGAAAAAAAAATGAAAAGTCAAAGAAAAACTCAAAAAGAGTCAATGTTCTAGTCAGGATTGGTTGTAAATGAAAGTCAGTGAGTTTGTTAGTTGTTTAGTCATTGGAATAAATTGGTCAGTTGTTTATGTCAGTGTTATTTAGTTGTTTTGTAATAAGCCGGATCAGATCGTCTGAGTTACTTCAAAAATTCCTTTCCATACCCTTTCTTGGACTTATTTTTCATTATGCTTTAAAAAAATAAAATGTGCATAAACGAATTACTGAATACATAACTTAATATACACAGACATATTTTTGGCTTTTTCCTCAAAATTTTTTTTTACATAAACGAACTACTAAATACATAACTGAATATACACAGACATATTTTTGGCTTTTTCCTCAAATTTTTTTAAGCATAATAACGTAATGCTTAATACTGGAACAAATACAAAATCAAAACAAATACAATTACAAATACACCTAGTAAGCCGGATCGTCTCGTAGCATAATGTCAGGGTTAACCAAATGAAAAATTAGTCCAAGAAAGGTTTTCTAAGTGACCCAAACACCCGCACCTCTCACTAACCATCCTCATATATATAATGTATGAGGCCCCAACCCCCAGTACCCACACTCTCGCTCATCCAAACGAGGCTTAACCTAATTGCCTCTATCACTTTTGCATTTTGCCAACTACGATCCAGTAATCCATGAACATCAATGAAAGCACTCAAATGACATGTGTGTACTATATATTATATGTGTATTATATATATTTGGGTTAACTCACACACATACCGGAGGAATTAGGCTGCCGACATGAAACATGTATACCTGTCCC
>NW_027499467.1:0-30240 GCF_021521415.1 Bidens hawaiensis | reverse complement strand
ATCAATGCCATGTTAACTAGAGAGGCAGGAGAATACAACTGGAACCAACACTCAAGTGGTTTGGGTGAACAAGCACACATGGCTGAGACTGAAGCTGTAGAAGTTGAGAAGGTTGATGGAGAGAAGAAAGCAAATGAAGAAGAAACTGCTTTCATGGCGAACGATCAGGATGGTAGATCCAAGGTATGTCCCAAAATTATTTGTGCTAATTGTGAAAATTTGACTGAGCAACTAACCAATATAACTGATCAGTATGTCAAATTAGATGCTGAGTTTAAAACTGTTAAAGAAGATCACCATTTCATTAAAGCAAGAGAAAACAGTTATAAAGTTAAGATAAAGGCTTGTGAAAAAGACATTAAAAGTCTTAAAACTAAACTTGCTGAGAAAATAGAAATTATTGATCTTAGTTATGAGGTTTTGGAAGAAAAGACAAAATTGATTGCTGATAGAGATAAACAGATTGCTGACCACCAGGTAAAGGTGGTGGAACTGAACCGCAAACTTGAGCAGTTCAGAAACTCCTCGGCTATCCTTGATCACCTTGTGAGTGATCCAAGTACCTCTGCAAAGAGGGCAGGAATCGGATACCATGAGGTTCCACCACCCTTTAACCATAATTACACTTATAATCCAAGTGTTCAGAAATCTGTTGATTTTGAGATTGCTCAGTCAACCCCAATTAGAATTACTAGTGTCAAACCAAGTGTTAGCTGTGGCGAAACAAGTTCGCCTGTTTCTAGTGTGAATATTTCTGTATCAAGTCCAGTCTCATCAGATTCGGATATGTTGTCCGAATCTGGTCAGACAAAAGAAAAGGTAGAATTACCCACCAGTGGAGATAATGATAAAGTTTCTAAAAAGAGTTCTCCACTCAATCCGTACGTCCCACCTTATGTGAGACGAACGGCTGGTAATACTACCTCTACATCCAAACCAACATTTGACAAGAAAATGGAGAGTAGATGTTGCTTTAGATGTAACAGGTTAGGACATCTTGTTGCAGATTGTCCTTTGAAACCGAGATTTAGAGATGTGAAGCCAAATAAAAATGAGAATAAGCGTCATTTTATTCCAGCTAAAAATGAAAACTTTAAAAATTGCCAAAATGTAACGAATTCAAGTTTTCATAAAAACCAACCTCATTTTTACAACCAAACCACAAGAAATAACACTTTCTATTCTCAAAGGTTTGGAAGGCATTACACTCAATCTGCAGGGAGATTCCCTAACAGGACGTACAGAAATTATCCTGACGCTAACTTGAGAAAGCCAGGGTACGGGATGTATCGATCCAAGACCAACTGGTCTTGGGTCCCAAGATTCTAACTCATTGTTTTATTGTGCAGGAACAGTTGAACAGGGCTGCCAACAATCTTTGGATTGTAGATAGCGGCTGTTCCCGGCACATGACTGGCAACAAACACTTGTTGCAAGATTTAAAACCTGTTCAGGGAGCTAGAGTTAGTTTTGCTGGTGAAAGCGGAGGAAGAATAACTGGGAGAGGAACAGTGTCGAATGGGAGAATGACACTTGAAAATGTAAATTTTGTGGAGGAATTAAAGCACAATCTGCTGAGTGTGTCGCAGATCTGTGATAAAGAATATACTGTCCATTTCACTAAGAATGAAGCAATTGTATTGAAGCCTGGTTTTCATATACCAGAAGAATGGATAGTAATGAAAGCTCCACGTGAAACGAATACATACGTGATGGATATGAGGTCTACTGAAATGGCCACCAGAGAATCCTGTTTAATGACAAAGGCAAGCGAATCAGAATCAGAGTTATGGCACAGGAGAATGGGACATATTCATCTTCGTAAGATGAACTTCATTGTCAAAAATGGGCTTGTGATGGGTGTTCCCTTAAAGAGTTTTAACTTTGAAGATAAATGCATAGCGTGCAAGAAGGGAAAACAACACAAGAAAAGCCATCTCACCAAGACGATCAACTCAATTGCTGGTACTCTAGAACTACTTCATATGGATCTCTTCGGTCCGGTGAATGTACAAAGTCTAGGCGGTACTTCTTACTGCTTGGTGATAACTGATGATTACTCACGATACTCGTGGGTATATTTTCTGAAAACGAAAGACGAGACGACTCAGATGGTGAAGAATCTAATTACAAAAGTCGAGAACGTCATGAGTAAATCAGTTAAATTCATCAGAAGCGACAATGGGACAGAGTTCAAGAACTTTGAGATGGAAATCTTTTGTCTTCAGAAGGGTATTGAGCATCAATATAGCGCTCCGTATACTCCACAACAGAACGGAGTAGCTGAAAGGAAGAACCGAACGTTGATTGAAGGAGCCAGAACTATGCTGGCCGACTCAAAGCTTCCTGTGATGTTCTGGGCTGAAGCAGTTGCTACAGCCTGCTATGTTCTGAATCGGGTGTTAACCGTTAAGAGACTTGGAAAAACTTGTTACGAGCTTATGCACGGAAGGAAGCCCAACTTGTGTGGTCTTGAACCTTTTGGGTCTCCTTGTTCGATTTTGAAGACTAACTCGAAATTTGGTGAAGTAGCCGATGAGGGAATTCTAGTCGGTTATGTTGTTGGGACTCCCAACAGACGGGTCTTCAATACGACAACTTGCAAGGTGGAGGTGGTTTGTAACACCGACATTACTAGTTATCAACCGCCAAAACCAAGCAATGGACCTGCTGAGCTTTTTGACTATGTTAAACTGTTTAAGTCGTTTAACGTACCTAATTTGGAAATTGCTGAAGAAGACGAAAGAGTTGTGACGAAGATGATATTTGATGAGGAAGAGGAGCTAGTGCAACATCAGATGACAGAAAAATCTCAGCCTTCCACATCAAACCCTATCGATACCCCTGCGGCCTCAACTGAAGATGAGTTTATTAATCCTTTTCACTCTCAGCCTGAAACTACCATAGATGAGATCTCTTCAAACTTGGAAGACAATTTACATGTCGGTGCTGTTCCGACCACGAGAATTCACAAAGATCACCCTTTAGAGAATGTTATAGGTGATGTGTCCTCGGGTGTACAAACCAGAAGTAGCCTGAATGAGCACACCTGTGTTTATTCAAGCATAAAAGAAACAGGTATAATGAATGAATGTTTGTACTCCTGCTTTATAAGCCAAATTGAACCGAAAAATTATCAAATGGCTTTGAAGGACAGCTCGTGGGTCGAAGCTATGCAAGAAGAGTTGGCTCAGTTCGGGAAAATGGAAGTTTGGACTTTGGTCGAAAAACCAAAGAATGTGCACGCTATAGGCACGAAATGGGTGTTCAAGTGCAAGAGAGATGAAAAGGGGATTATTGTGAGAAATAAGGCGAGGCTGGTTGTTAAAGGTTTTAATCAGCAAGAGGGTATTGACTACAATGAGGTTTTCGCTCCTGTTGCCCGGTTAGAAGCGATTCGATTGTTTTTGGCGTTTGCTGCTTTCAAAAAGATGAAGGTGTTTCAGTTGGATGTAAAGAGTGCGTTTCTTAACGGGAAAGTTGACGAGGTTGTGTATGTTGAGCAACCACCGGGTTTTCCTGACCCAGACTTTCCTGATCATGTATACAGGTTGAGCAAGGCGTTATATGGTTTACATCAGGCACCTCGTGCCTGGTATTCAACGTTATCGGACTACTTGCTGGAAAATGGTTTTGAAAGGGGTTTGATCGACAGTACGCTGTTTGTGAAGAGAGAAGGATGTGACTTCTTACTGGTTCAAGTCTACGTGGATGACATCATTTTTGCTGCATCAAGAATATCCATGTGTCAAGATTTTGAGGCTGTCATGAAGAAACGATTCGAGATGAGTGCTATGGGTGAACTAACTTTCTTTCTAGGATTGCAGGTTGATCAGAAGAAAGATGGAATGTTCATTCATCAAACAAAGTATGTTCATGATGTGCTGAAAAGATTCAAGATGGAGGACAGTTCTCCATATGACACTCCAATCTGCGTCAATCACAAATTGGGAGCTGAATCAGATGGTGACGCAGATGTGGACCCTACTCTGTATCGGGCGATAATAGGTTCTTTAATGTATTTAACTGCTTCTAGGCCTGATATAATGTTTTCTGTTTGTCTTTGTGCTCGCTTTCAGGCAAACCCAAAGGAATCTCACATGAAAGGTGTGAAGAGGATTTTGCGGTATCTCAAGGGCAAGCCGAAACTAGGATTGTGGTACCCAAAGGGAGGAGACGTTGAACTGGTGGCATATACTGATTCTGATTATGGAGGTTGTAATCAGAGTCGGAAGTCAACAACAGGAGGCTGTCAGTTTCTTGGAGGAAGATTAGTTTCCTGGCAGTGCAAGAAACAGACATCAGTCGCAATTTCAACTTGCGAAGCTGAATACATGGCAGCATCCAACTGCTGCTCTCAGGTTTTATGGATTCAGCAACAATTGCGCGACTATGGTCTGAATTTCTTACTCACTCCTATTTTAATTGATAACACTGCCGCCATCTCAGTAATTAACAATCCCGTGAAGCACAGTAAAACTAAGCATATTGACATTCGTCATCACTTCATACGGGATTGTGCTGAGAAGAAACTGATCAAGATCGAAAAAGTTGATACACTTGAAAATTTTGCTGACTTGTTTACAAAAGCGTTTGATAAATCCAGATTTCAAAACCTAATTGAACTAAATGGGATGATCAATCCCGAGTAACCATGTCTTTGTTTTTGATTTAAAAAAAAAAAAAAAAAAAAAAAAAAAAAAAAAAAAAAAAAAAAATGAGTCTTTATTGCTTAAAATTAGTCGGTTACCTCGGTTTGATGGACATCTCCTCGGATATGTTTTGGTCCTTGTTTTCGACTTAGGAAATGAGGATAGCCATTAACCGGAAGACTGAAAGTAACTGGGGCAGTGTTGACATGTTTTTCTTTCAGTTGCTGAAAATTAGTCGGTCATTCTTAGTAAGAAGGACACATACTTGCATGTGGTCGGTCCAGCTGATCCAATGGATCTTCAGGATAGCCGTTTACCTGATGACTTTGACATGATTGGGGCAATTGAATTCAATACTTTATTTTGGGAAATGAAATTACTTTTCAAGTCTATTACTTCGTAAGAAGTTCTTTGCTGTGTTTAAAAGAAAATTGATCCACCCTTGGAAAATGATATGTATACTGACTATGTGTGCCTAACTAGTGAAGTTATTAAGCTTAAAAGGCTTTAGAACAGTCATTGTATGTCATGGTAATTTTAATGGTGCGTAAAAGTGTATGTGATACTAACCTAAATTTACTCGAATTTAATGTGGAAACTCCTTAAGAGTTTTGCATGTCTTCATACATATCTTTTCGAAGGATAGGCAGAAAAGCAACTACCCAGTCATACACGAGCCCGTGAGTGTTCTGATTCCCGTGAAGAAAGCATTTCAAGACACTGCAGTGATCCAGATTCGGGACTTGCAGTAGTTTAGTACTCCGATGAAAACTCTTATGTGTGATTAAAAAAAAAAAAAAAAAAAAAAAAAAAAAAAAAAAAAAAAAAAAAAAAAAAATGTACTTATGAGAAGTAGTGACAATAAACACGAGAACCGACACTTCTCAAGATTTCTCAAGTTTGGAGTAAGAAGAAAACGGGAAGCAGACAACGAGTATCTACAAGTTAATCAGACACTATGGGTCGAAGTCAATTCGGGGTGACTTGGGTATAGCCAAATACGCTTTGAGAATAGATAGAAGGCATCATTACCTCTGAATTGTTGCCAACTTAAATTTTTGAGCTTAACTGAACCTTAATCCGTATCACAGAAACAATGAAAACCATTTAAGTTATTACATGCTTATAACCTGCTTCTCTATGTCATAATACAGCCAAACACGGATCCAAGTGACAGTCACGTAGTTAGTATGATTCCTGTTAGGATCTTTTCTAAAACATGGTGGTCCCCTGACTAGACTGAAATTTGATCCCTTGTTTCGTAAAATAAGTTTTTCCTATTTTTTAAGTTGTATTAATTTTGACTGGTTACTTGGACATGACCATTTTAGTTATAACTCTTTTTGGAAGCTTCCAAGGTTAAATGACAAATTTTTCAAACTTAAAGGGCTGATTTTGTAGTTACTGGCGAAGTTGTTGAATTTGGCGAAGTTGTTGAATTTGGCGAAGTTGTGCTTAACTTCGCCATGGCGAAGTTATTCGTAACTTCGCCAGACACAACTCCGCCCTATATATGTTCTGTTTCAACACTGTAGCTCTTTCATAAATCTTCCGGCGAACATAAAACCTCAAATCCTTCGGCGATCTTTATACTCAATCGTCTTTTCGATCTTGTGTTTCTTGTTACTATTATTCTTGTGGTATGTGTTATCACTTGTATCTTACCTCTCTCGTTCGTAATAGTTTACCCGGTTCGAGACCTTGGATCGTCGGTCTTTCAAAACCAAGTTTTTCCGACCCTTTGTTACGTGATCATGGACGAGCCTTACGTCTCAAATCCTTTGAAATATGTTGTTCTTCACTTATAAATCATCGATTTTGTCCGAAAATCATCGGACAAAATCGATTGAATCTGAACAGTCGCTGGTTCTGGTTCTGGCGAAGTTAAGGTTTTGGCGAAGTTATCCTCAACTTCGCCCTCGGCTTAAGTTCTCCAGTGGCGATGTTAACCGTAACTTCGCCAAGAATTTAACTTCGCCTATTTCAAATGCCTTATCAGTTTTCAGACGAACTTAAGGACGAAGCGAAGTTGTCTCCAACTTCGCCTCACCCTTAACTTCGCCTGTACTGGTTACCTCACAACTTCGCACTTGGTTCTATGCGAACTTGTGGAATACACTACTGCTCTCTAACTTGTCTTGTTTGGTGCAGATATGGCTGCTGTTGGAGGAACTGGTGGTAATGACGGTGATGACCAACGACAATTCTTTCCATCCCACAACCAATATATCACCTTAGATCCAGATGCACGAGGCTTAGATGATTTCAGGGAGATTATCACATTTCTCCAGCGATCAAGGATATTTCATGCTTTAACGACAACACTGCCCATCTCCCTGCCAAACATTGAGGACTTCTGGAAGACAGCTTACCTTGATTGCAGGGCTGAGCCTTCGGTGATACGAGCAACCGTAAATGGCCAAAACATACAATTCTCTTCTGAGGATATACGGTTGGCTCTGCAGTTCGGTGCAGAAACCAGAGATGACCCTACGGAATTCACAGCTCCTTTCCGTGATGGAGCATATTTGAGAATGGGTTATTCGGGTCCGCTGGGGGACTCACAAAGGAGGAAAGGCTTTCTGCTGGACCAATGGCGGTTATGGAAGATGAGGACGAACAAGAAGTTCTTCGGGTTTATGACCCGATGCATCTTGTTAATCTATCGCAGGCTGATCTGGAAGTGCTGAACAACAAGAAGATCTTCTACATTCCTGCTTGGAAGGATCAAGCGAGGAAATATCAAGGAGTTGTGTCGGTTTGTGTGAGAGAAGGGGCGCACGCGTGAAAGTGCAAGATTACAAGACTCAGAGATCAAGATATGAAGCTACTGCCAAGGGGGAGTCTGTTGGTACATGTTTGTCAGTAGTTCATAGTCTAGTATTTGTTATCGAGTCTGTAATATAGTTAATGGTTTGTTTATGTTTTGTTTTGTAAACTAGCGAAGTTATCAGCAAGTTCGCTATGGCGAACTTGCTGATTTAGCGAGGTTACTGACAACTTCGCCAGTGGCGAAGTTGTCGTGTTTAAATACACTGTTTCAGCCGAAACAGATAAGGACGTGAGTTAGGGTTTTTGGTTACGCTTTGTTTCGTTTTGTTCTCTGTAACAGTGACTTACTGTCACGTGTTTAGTTATTCAATATAACGTGTTTACCTTATAGCTCGTGTTCATTGTTCGTGTATTCAATCTCTACAATATCTACACTCGTACCTATATACGCAGGGATTCCGCACCTGCGTTGTTAGAGATTTCCCGTGTACGATCCGCGTTCAGGAACCTACAAGAGTCGAATCTAAGCCTTGAGGCGAAAGTAACAGAACTGAAAGGAGATGTTCTACGTTTGGAAGGTCCAACAAATGTTGATGTGGACACAGACGAACTTGACTCCTCAGATGATGGTGGTGAAGGTACTAAAGAGTGAGTTGAGTGAATGTAGTGAGGATTTAAATGTTAAATATTGTTAAATGATGATTTTTGTATAAACTCAGTTTCATATGTAATGATATTGTATTTCATGTTTATGATATTACATATGTTTACTTAAAATTGTTGTTACATTGTGGTTGTTTAATCAAACAGGTGATGATGATCCGTTTAATGTCCAACCGCTGCAATCAAAAACAGCAGCAGAATTTTTCACGTTTCTACTGGACAATCCAAATGAGCAGCGAAACTTCGCAAGTGGAGACTTGGAAGAAGGTGAAATTTCTCATAATTTCACAGAAGAAGAATTGGAACAAATGTTTGATTTATCCAACGTAGAAACAGGCAAGTATCTGGCTTTGCCTCCAATAGAACAAACATCTTCTTCTGCTGCTACACCTGAATCATCATCATCTACGGCCACTGATCCCTCACACGTCGATTCCCCTCAATTTGATGACGTTGAAATGGAAGACTTGTCAAAGGAAGAGTATCCTGAATACTATACGTCTCAAAATGACGATCTTCCTAACTCTGCAAGTTTCTTTCAAAATGTAACAGAGGAGGAAATACAGAAAAAGGCCGAAGAAAGGTCAAACAATATGGAACAGCCTTCTGAAGCGGATCAAGCCGAATTTTTAGAGAAAACCGAGGAATGCAAGAAAGCATTCAATGCTATTCTTGAGAAGATAAGATCCAGACAACAAGCGAAGCCGACCATTCCTCATACAACGTCATATAAAATGAAGGGTCACAGAACTTCAGGAGAAATTATCGCTTGGGCATGTCTGAAGGATCTTAACTGCGTAGCTGTCAAGAGAGAAAGGGGGGTTGAATACTTTCAACGTATTACTGATTTGAAGACCCTTCCTACTCATGATCTGAACCGTCTGAATTATCTTGATCTGCTATACGCCAACTCATCTCCATTTGCCACGTATTATCAGAGTGTATTGCGAAAAGAGTACAACACAAAATGGAAGATGATCACACCACAAAGGCCGAAGAGATATCTAAGCAAAAAGGAGATCGATCCGATCACCAACAGGCCAAAAGTTATTTTGAAGTACATGCCACCACTCACAATGAAAAAGATTCCTCTTAGAAAGATGAAGCACGACTTCTACAAATCATTCAGGCATTGGTACTATGATGGAAGACTGCATGAGGCAGTTATTGTGCTCAATGACTATGGAAATTGGAGCACAAATTCGTATCTTTGATCCAATGTGGCTCACAAATTTGTCACGGGAGGATGTCTATACGTTGTACAAGACAGAGATTCTTTACGCTCCCGAAGATATAGAGCAAGCGTTAACGTACAGAAATGTCATTAGGATTTGCTTCGCCTATGACATACATGCAGGATCAAATTGGAAAGAACAACAGAAGAAGTATGCCCAAGAAACTAAAGATTAATTGTCATGTTTATCGTTTATCTTGTTTCTTGTTGTAATTAAAAGTTAAATCTTCTGGTTGTAATTGTTTTGAATTGAATGAAATATGATTTGGAATATTGTGATAGATTATGCTTTAATGTCAATTTTGCAAATCTAATACAATTGTGCTTAAATGTTAATCCAAAATTCCAATTGACAGCGTCTCAGGATATGCGGAACCTATGGTAAGTCTGACTGACTGCACCATTTGATAAAGAGAGAACTCCATGAAGAAAGGAGTTTGTGGATGCAACGTATGCACCACTAGTTTTGAGAAAAGAGAGAGTGAGATAACTCCAAGGGGGAGTTACGGTCGAGCAAGAGAACTCGATTGGTTACAAGCAAATAGAACTGGCTCCAAGGGGGAGTTTGTTAGGACATGAAATGTCACATGTATGTCCCCAGTTCTATCAGGTTAGTTCAACAAGAAACCAACGATCGTGAAACCAAGTTAACGTACTGAAAATGTCAAACGAAGCTGATTCGATCGAATCAGTCACTGATTCGATCGAACCAGATCTCATTCGATCGAATGGGTATCTCATTCGATCGAATCAGTTTTCGATATATAAACGTTACTTAGGAAATTTCATGAGCGGCTGAACAGAACACACACTCACGTAAATTACAGAACCAGCAGCCTCCAGAAACTCTCTCAAGCGTTCTTCGTGTTCTTGGTCGTTTCCTCCAATCCTAGGCGTCAAACCCCTTTAGGAATCGTACCTACGTGCCCGTTGATCACCTCCGAATCGCCGTGTTAGAGGATTCCGCACTCTAACACGTTGCCCCGTGAATCGTTGGGAAACCGAGCCCCGAATCGGTCCTACAGATTGTGCTGAGAAGAAACTGATTAAGATCGAAAAAGTCGATACGCTCGAGAATTTCGCTGATTTATTTACAAATGCGTTTGATAAATCCAGATTTCAAAACCTAATTGAGCTAAACGGGATGATCAATCCCGAGTAACCATGCTTTTCTTTTGTGTCTTAAAAAAAAAAAAAAAAAAAAAAAAAAAAACGTCACTAATCGCTTAAAATTATGTCGGTTATCTCAGTTGGAAGGACATGTCTTAGGATATGTTTTGGTCCTCATCTTCTACTTGTAGATTTTGAGGATAGCCATTAACCAGATGACTGAAAGTGACCGGGGCGATTTATGATGTGTTTTCTTTCTATCGCTGAAAATTAGTCGTTCATACTTAGTTAGAAGAACACATACTTGTATGTGGTCGGTCCAGTTGATCCATTGGATCTTCAGGATTGCCGTTTACCTGAAAACTTTGACGTGAACGGGGCGATTGAAGTCAAAATTTTTAAGGGAAATGAAATTACTTTTCAAGTCTATTACTTCGTATGAAGTAAATGTGCTATGTTTAACAGAAAGTTGATCCAACCTTGGAAAATGATATATATACTGATTGTGTGTGCTTAACTAGTGAAGTTATTAGGCTTAAAAGACTTTAGGACAGTCATTGTATGTCATGGTAATTTTTTATGGTGCGTAAAAGTGTATGTGATATTAACTTAAATTACTCGATTTTACGTGGAAACTCCTTAAGAGTTTTGAATGTCTTCATGCATTTCTTTCCGAATGATAGGCAGAAAAGCGACTACCCAGTCATATACGAGCCCGTAAGTGTTCTGATTCCCGTGAAGAAAGCATTTCAAGACACTGCAGTGATCCAGATTAGGGACTCGCAATGGTTTAGTACTCAGAAGTCTATAAGTATGTGTGGATAAAAAAAAAAAAAAAATGTTAAGTACTTATGAGTTATTGTAACAATCAAGACTTCTCAATTCTGGAGTAAGAAGAGAACGGGAAGCAGACAACGAGTATCTACAAGTTAATCAGACACTATGGGTCGAAGTCAATTCGGGGTGACTTGGGTATAGCCAAATACGCTTTGAGAATAGATAGAAGGCTTCATTATCTCTGAGTTGTTGCCCACTTAAATTTTGAGCTAAATTGAACCTTAATCCGTATCACAGAAACGATGAAAACCATTTAAGTTATTTACATGCTT
This sequence comes from Bidens hawaiensis, assembly GCF_021521415.1. Lineage (NCBI taxonomy): Eukaryota > Viridiplantae > Streptophyta > Magnoliopsida > Asterales > Asteraceae > Bidens > Bidens hawaiensis. Next base: position 18,700 of record NW_027499467.1, on the reverse strand, counting down.
ACAACCTGTTTCTCTATGTCATAATACGGCTAAACACGGATCTATATGACAGTCACGTAGTGAGTGTGATTCCTGTTAGGATCTTTTCTAAAAACATAGTGGTCCCTGACTAGACTGAAATTTGATCCCTTATTTCATTAAATTTTTATAAGTTTTTCTATTTTTATAGTTGTATTATTTTATTTCTGGTTACTTAGACTTGATCATTTTTGTTTAACTCTTTATGAAACTTTCAAATGTTAATTGCAAAATGTTCAAACTTAAAGGGTTGATTCTGAAAATATAGGCGAAGTTGTTGAATCAGGCGAGCTTGTGCTTAACTTCGCCTAGGCGAAGTTATCCTTAACTTCGCCTGACCAACTCTGACCCTATATAAGGTGATTTTTTAACAGTAAACTTCATTATAATATCAGCGAACTTGATTTTCCGGCGAACTTAAGAGATTTCCGGCGAACTTGTGTTTATCTCCGTTTTCGATCTTTGCTTCTAGTTTCTATTATCATTGAGGGTATGTGTTGTCGATATCTCTCACAAACTTGTTCGTTCTTGATCGTTTTTACCCGGTTCGAGACCTCGGGTCGTCGGACCTTCAAAACCGAAATCTTAAAAACTTGTGTTAACGTGTGCATAGACATCCTTTTCAACTTCATATCCTTAATATCATGTGTATTGATGTCCTTGATCGTCGAACTTAGCCGAAAACACCGGATTTCCGGTGTTGGAATCCTAACAGTCGCCGATTAAGTTCAGGCGAAGTTAGGGTTTAGGCGAAGTTATCCACAACTTCGCCTGGGGCTTAATTTCGCCTAAGGCGAAGTTATCCACAACTTCGCCTGAATCTTAATTTCGCCTAACACTTATCTTCGCCTGAGGCGATGTTGTGATAAGGCGAAGTTATCTTCAACTTCGCCTAAACCAATTTGTTTAACAGTTATTTAGACGAACTTACAGATGAAGCGAAGTTGTTCCCAACTTCGCCTCACCTTTAAGTTCGCCTATACAGTTTTAATCACAACTTCGCTCATGGTATAACGCGAACTTGTGAGTTGCTTAACAGTTATCTAACTTGGTTCGTTTAGTGCAGATATGGCTGCTGTTGGCGGTGCTGGTGGTGATGACGGTAATGATCAAAGACAGTTCTTTCCAGCGCATAACCAGTACATCATGTTAGACCCAGACGCAAGTGGCGTGGAGGACTACAGGGAAATAATCACATTTCTCCTGCGCTCAAGGATCTTCCATGCGATCACGAATACCCTGCCTATTTCACTACCTAACATTGAAGACTTTTGGCAGTCGGTAGAGTATGATTGCCGGGTTGAGCCCCCGGTGATGCGAGCAACCGTAAATGGTCATGTTGTGCAGTTCTCTTCAGAAGATATACGGTTGGCTTTGCAGTTTGGAGAAGAAACGAGGGATGACCCAACGGAGTTCGTCGCTCCTTTTCGTGATGGGGCATATCTCAGGATGGGTTATTCAGGTCCGTTGGGGGACACGCAGAGGAGAAAAGGATTTTTGTTAGATCAGTGGCGCTTCCTAATGCACGTCTTGATCGTGTGCATGTCTGGGAGGAAGGCAGGAACTGATGGAATGGGCGCGACGATGCAGTCTGCCATGACTGCCCTGACTTACAACAGAAGATATTCATTTAGTCAGCTGATATTTTACGAGATTGATCGTCAGAGGAGGGCTGTGGCGCGTGAGCGATTTATTATGTATCCTCGATTCTTACAAATGATTCTCAATCATGTGGCTCCGTTGCTACCTCAGAGACGCCCTATTAGATACGTTGAATGTGTGACGAAGCGTATCTTTGCTCAGTGTCGCACTTCTAGCGCACGAAGCAAGCCTGAGCTACGTCCCAGGCATACTCCACTGTTCGGGTATCTTGTCAACCCGGAGTATGTTCCTGCTGGTGGGGACGAGTTCAGAGACCCAAGACCACAACAGGCGGCAGCACCTCATGCTGTATCAGCTGCGCCTGCTGTGCCTACTGCTGAAGACGTCGACCTTGATGCTGCTTTTAGCGGCCAAGGATTGTTTGATATGGATGTCTCGGGTTCTCAGGCCATGGATGTTACTAGAGCAGTTACTTCGGTAGCTGACTCCGATCTTGATGAGACATTTGCTGAAGCTAGACGATTGATGGTGTCTAGGGAGAGAACGATTGGGAAGAGGATGAGAACGGTTGACGACGATGACGAGGAAGATGATGAAGAAGAAGCAGTTCAGCTAGTGCTCAGACGTTCAAGAAGAGAACGGACAGGTATGGGTTCGGGAGCTGGAGAAACTTCAAGGCTGGTATGTTTTGCTCCACCTGCCTTGTCTGGTATGTCTCTTATTCCTTCTACAGCACAGGCTACTGCCGTCCAGACGTCGACTCCAACAATTGTGTCTCTACCACCTCAATCGCTTACTCCATCGGTGGTAGTAGCACGATTTGTTGAGTCTACAGTCACTACTACTGCAGGGTTACCAAGTGTACCACCTGCGGTCACTTCTGCTGCTGATGTCCCGCCAACTCCAACGCCTACTTCAGACTCCGAAAGGATAGCTTCACTAGAGCGGATCGTAGCTGAGCGGTCCAAGACTATTCAAAGCCTAGTGGAAGCAAACCAACTACAGGCTCCCTCCTGGTCGAGCATGGGAAGATCATAGACGCTATGAAAGCGTTCTTGGCATCTCAGGGGGAGATGAGCTGTAGGGGAGATGAGTTGAGGACAAAACGGAGAGAAGATCATGACGATGATCCCAATGCACCGGAAGGTGCAGGTGGTGAGCTGCCAAGAACTTCTATAGCTCTTGGTACTTCCACAGCTGAGGGGGAGTCTACAAGCGCAGCTGGTGATGATGTGGTAGATATTGATGATGATGATGATGTTGATGATGTAATCGACGCGTTGAAAGAGCTAGATGATGATGATGATTTTATGCTTGAAGAAGATGTGCTGCATTGTGATGAGATTGAGAAGATCGGTGAGCAAATTATTGTTGAAAATGTGATAGAAGAAGGGGAGATAGTAGATGAAGATATTGAACACGAGATTCCAGAGGTTGAGATGCCCGATATGGGTGATGAGACAGTTGTGGAAGATACTGAATGGGAAGAGCAGCCGAATTGGAAGGAAGGTTGTGCTCAATGGTTCGTAAAGACAAAGAAACCGGCGGTCCCTAAAATGTTCAAAAAGAGTTACAATATTAAGGGATACGCTGAAGCAAAGAAAGGTATTATCTGCTGGATATATGATGAGCAGCTGCGGCTCTTCGTGATCAAAAGATATGACGGGATTCAGTACTTCAGGAGAACTTTGAGATCATTAAACACACTGCCTGAATGTGAGGTTAAAGACTTAGCCAGATTGGGGTTGATAAATCGAAGTGACAATAACATGGCTAGAGTCATCGGAAAGATCGTATGGAAAGAGAGCATTAAGGAGAAGAAGTTTGAGCTGCTGAAACCACAAAAGGGGAAACTTGTCGAAGACAAGGATAGAGGTTTGAGAGCTGATGGAAAGCCTTAGATGGTTATGAAGTATAAACCGATCCGGTGCCTTAAAGAAGTACCGATGAAGCTTATGCCCAAGGACGTGCTCAAAGACCTAAAATGGTGGTTCGTGGATTGTGAAACAGCGGAGGCGGTAATGGAAGATGAGGATGAACAAGAAGTGCTTAGGGTTTACGACCCGATGCATCTTGTTAATCTATCGCAAGCTGATCTGAAGATGCTCAACGAAAAGAAGATCTTCTACATTCCTGCTTGGAAGGATCAAGCAAGGAAATATCAAAGGGTGGTGTCAGTATGTGTTAGAGAAGGAGCGCACGCGTAAAGATACAAGATTACAAGACTCAAGCTTTGAAGATCAAGATATGAAGCTACTGCCAAGGGGGAGTCTGTTGGTACATGTATGTCAGTAGTTTATATCTAACGTTTGTAATCGAGTCTGTAATGTAATTATGTTTTTGATTATGTTTATGTTTATGTAACGAGCGAAGTTGTCAACAAGTTCGCTTAGGCGAACTTGTTGAACAAGCGAAGTTATGGACAACTTCGCCTGAGGCGAAGTTGTCGTGTTTATATATACTGTTCACCGTAACAGTTGGAGAGAGTTCGTGAGGTTGGTTAGGGTTCGTTTCAGTTGATTAGTTCGAGAGTTACGTGTTTACAAGTTAGAGTCTGTAATAGTGACCTCGTGTCACGTGTTCGGGTTATCAATATAACGTGTTTCGGTTATTGCTCGTGTGTTTGTTTTATACGTATTCTACGCTCGTATCTACCTACGCAGTGATTCCGCACCTACGCAGATAGCGACATCCCGTGTACGATCCGTCCAGGAACCTTCATTGGTTTCAAGAAAATCACAGTTCATAGTAGTGAACATGTGTCGAGTTTTCGGGTTATAACATCGGTATCCCTTTTTTTCTACCCCATACCCAACAAAGACACATTTTTCAGCATGGTTCGAGTTTATTTCTATGTGACTTAGGTATGTGGACGAAGACGGTGCATCCGAAAATTCTAGGTTCAAGTGTAAGAATAGAGGGAGGTTTGGTGGTTTCTGCAAGGACTTGTAGTGGGGTTTTTGTTTTCAGGATTTGGGTGGGAAGACGATTAATAAGATAGGCGGTAGTAACAAGGGCTTCTGGCCAAAAATACTTTGGAACCTGTGATTCTATAAGGAGGGCCCGGGTGATTTCTAACAGTATGCGGTTCTTTCGTTCCGTGACACCATTTTGTTCGGGAGTTTCAGGGCAAGTGTTTTGATGAATTATGCCTTTGGTTTGGAAAAAATGTTTCATATTGGAGTTGACGAAATCCCCTCCATTATCTGATCGGAAAATTTGAATATTTGTTTGAAATTGGGTTTGGATCATGGTGTAAAAAATTTTGAATTTCTCAAGGACGTCAGATTTATTTTTAAATAGATACACCCAGGTCATTCGTGTACAATCATCCACAAAAATCACAAAAAACGAAGGTCTTGCCCCCCAATGATCGGAGCTGGACCCCATACGTCCGAGTGGATTAACGAAAAAGGTGAGTCAACCATTGTATTATTTGGTTTAAAACTCTTTCTATGACTTTTAGCTAATATGCAAGTCTCACAATGTGTCTTACAATTGGAGGGAAATAAATTAGGAAATAAAGCATGTAAATAACCCGTAGGTGGATGCCCAAGTCTTCTATGCCATAGCCAAGCTTCACGTTTTGTCGTTCCATGAGAGAGCATTGCAGTACCACTTTGAGTCACCTCATCCACGTAATACAACCCTTGACGTTCAGTGCCACGCCCAATGATCGCTCCCGTCCTGATATCCTGTAAAATACAAAAAGTAGGTTGCATGAGTACCGAGCAATTTAACTCCTTTGTTACACGACTTATTGATAGGATTTTATGAGACAATGAAGGAACATAGATACAATTAGAAAGTTTAAGCGTTGGGGAAATTTCAATCGTTCCCCCAGTTTTTACAGTCATTGTTTCTCCATTTTCCGCTTGTATATATGACTTTGTGGGTTTATTTGAGGTGGCGAAATCTGATGATTCGTAACTCATGGTATCAGTGGCTCCGCAATCGAATATCCATGCTTGGTCATTTCTTCCTTTATTATACCTTTGAGCCATAAAAGCCAAGCTACTAAATTTTGAGTGGCTTTTGCACATCATAAAACCTTCTTTAATAAAATGGTTAAAACTTGTAGCTTTTAATATTTCGGAATGTTCAGGGGTTTGATTGTAATTTAAAAGGAAATAAGAATGGGTTTTTGAGATCTCTCTCTCAAACCCAATACCTGTGGTCATTGAAAACCCCCTTCTCCTTCTTCATCACGTGCCATCGCTACCCCTCCAAATCCGGTAGGTTTTTGATCGAGGTTGCTTGTGGCGGCGGCTCCATTGTTGCTCACAGCAGAGGAAGCTTTACCCCTCTCCTGTCCAGTGTTTTTGAGGCTCTTTTTGTGGCCATCGGACCACCACTCGGGATACCCGACGAGCCGGAAACATTGTTCTTTGGTATGCTTTGTCATACCACAGTGATCACATTTAAGGTGAGACTTGTCTTCTTTAGTTGATGGTCCAGATTTCTTTCCGTCGAACCGACGGTGACCCTTTGTTACGAGCCCTAGATATTCTCCAGAAAAGGAGTCTCGGGGATGTAGATATCCTATGGCTAACGTAGCCAAAGGAAATCTATCTAGGGAGGCCAAGTCTTTCTCTTAATCTTTGTATGCTGAAGAAATCCCCACCAATACAGAACAAGCCTTGAAATCAAAGCATTGGAAAGACGCAATGGAAGATGAGATGAGGGCGTTAAGAAAAAACAACACATGGGAAAAATGTGTCTTTCCATCAGGAAAGAAGAAAGTCGGGTGTCGTTGGGTCTTTACAATTAAACACAAACCCGATGGTACAATTGAAAGATATAAAGCTAGGCTGGTAGCTAAAGGCTACACTCAAACGTACGGGATTGATTACTCTGAAACCTTTTCCCCAGTAGCAAAGATCAACACAATCAGAGTACTCCTGTCTGTAGCAGCAAATAAAAATTCGTCTCTTCATCAATTTGATGTAAAAAATGCTTTCTTGCATGGAGAACTAGAAGAAAAAGTTTATATGGAAGCTCCACATGGGTTCACAAATAGTTTTGGAGAAAGAGAAGTATGTCGTCTAAAAAAATCTCTCTACGGCTTAAAACAGTCACCCAGAGCATGGTTCGAAAGGTTCACCTTAGCGATGAAGAACTATGGGTTCAGACAAAGTAACTCTAATCATACACTATTTCTCAGACAAAGGAACAACTTCATAACCTGTCTAATAATCTACGTTGATGACATGATTATTACAGGAGATGACTATGAAGAGAGCCAAATTAAAGAAGAACTTATTTACAGAGTTTGAAATGAAAGACCTAGGGAGACTTAAATACTTCCTTGGAATCAAAGTTTTGATACTGAGAGTTCTTCGCGAGTTGTAACGATAAATCGGAACCTGAGTTGCCGTCTCCGGACATGGTAGCTCGGTTTGGGTTTATTGGGATGTAAATCGGGGTGTTGGAAGATCAATCAGTATATGATGAGCAAGCCAGCTCTGATACCATATTCTAAATAGAGAATTAAGAGAAATTGTATTGATTGAAAGATGTATATTGTTTTGTACATTTTACATAGAGGATTGCACCTCTATTTACACTATTGAACAATGATCTAAATAAAGAAATATAGCTGTCAATGGCTATATTTCTCACCAGTCGAATCTTTGGAGGAATGAGAAGCATATTTTCAGCATATTTTAACACTCACCAGTCGAATAACGAGTAGAGGGCTACCGGTCTCTCGTAGACCGCTGAGTGGGACAAATGCAGGTATATCTACTGGTAACTCGGGATGAAAATCCTCATCCAACTCTACCTGCTCTTGATTATCAACATTATCGGTACCATGTTGTTCCTCATTTTGAATACCATCTTCGTGATGTGGCTCAGAATGTTGAGTAGGAATAGGATCCAAATCAATGAGATCATCAGTGTACTGAGGAACTACCCGTGTCTTCTCAATATCTTTCAAACTCTCATCTTCCACAAACACAACATCACAACTTCTTACAAGCTTCTTTAAAACCGGATCATATATCCTGTATCCAAACTCATCTTGCCCATAACCAAGGAATATACACTATCTGGACTTCACATCAAGCTTTGATCTTTCATCTTTGGGAATATGCACAAATGCTTTTCATCCAAAGACCCGCAAATGACGATACGAAACATCTTTGCCACTCCAAACCCTGTCTGGAACATCATTATGCAAAGGAATACAAGGAGTAAGATTAATAGCATGTACCGCTATATTTAAAGCTTCTCCCTAAAAATAATTAGGCAACCCTACATGTGAGAGCAAACACTTAAACCTTTCAACCAAAGTTCTATTCATCCATTCTGCTAAACCATTCAATTGTGGTGTCTTAGGAGGTGGCCTTTGGTGTCGAATACCTTTCTCTCTACAATAAGCATTGAAAGGACCAATATATTCACCTCCGTTGTCTGTACGAATACACTTGAGCTTCTTCACAGTCTGTCTCTCAACTAGGGCATGAAACTGCTTAAACATATCAACTACTTGATCTTTAGACTTTGAAGTATAAACCCATACCTTCCTCGAATGATCATCTATAAACGTGACAAAATATAAGCAGCCCCCAAGTGTTCTAGTCTTCATAGGACAACATACGTCTGAATGCACCAAGTCAAGTATACTTTTTTTTCTATGAGGCAGATGACTATGAAAAGAACTCTCTTTTGCTTACCATTCAAACAATGAGAACACTTCTTCAAATGAACACCTTTCACACTGGACAAGGCATCTTTCTTCAATAAAATAGACATCCCCTTTTCAATCATGTGAGCAAGTCTCTTATGCCACATATCAGTCACATCAGAATTCGTCAATGAATTAACCGAGTCTCTGGAAATCTTTGGATGTGCCATGTAGAACTTTGAAGTTCTTTCACCTCTTGCCACGATCAACAAACCACGAGTGAGTTTCCAAATTCCACTGCCAAAAGTTTGTATAGCTGCAAAGGCTCCTAGCTGAGATAGGATACCCAACTTAAGAAACTACTAAGGTTATAAGTGATAACAAAGCAGCCATCCAAATCTCAGAGAATCCAGTTCAACATGACCGGACGAAGCACATAGAGATAGATAAACAATTCATCAAAGAAAAGTTGGACGCCAAGAAGATCGCACTATGTTTTGTTCGGTCAGAAGATCAACTGGCTGACATTTTAACAAAATCTTTTAATGAAAGTGCCTTACACAAGTGTCTTGAATTTTGGAAATCCCACTATTCAACTTGAGGGGGCGTGTTAAAAATACCTCAGGATTCAAGGGATCAGCGAGATTTCCTCTCAATCACATCATATCCCACGATTATAGTGCTGAAAATATGCTTCTCATTCCTCCAAAGATTACAGCCATTGACAGCTATATTTCTTTATTTAGATCATTGTTCAATAGTATAAATAGAGGTGCAATCCTCTGTGTAAAATGTACAAAACAATATACATCTTTTAATCAATACAATTTCTCTTAATTCTCTATTTAGAATAGTGAGTACATCTTACTCACTGATGGGGGAGAGCCCGAGTATTATAAAGAGGCGATGGAACATAAGCATAAAAGAGAGTGGGTTGAAGCCGTGTAAGATGAGATGAATTCCTTGTATGAGAACAATACCTTTGAGTTGGTGAATTTGCCTAAGGGAAAAAAGAGATTTGAATAACAAGTGGGTCTACAAATTAAAAACTGAAGAACATACCTCACGGCCTAGGTACAAGGCAAGATTGGTGGTCAAAGGGTTCAGTCAAAGAGAGGGTATTGATTTTGATGAGATTTTCTCTCCAGTTGTGAAGATGAGTTCCATTAGGGTGATCCTTGGTTTAGCTGCTAGTCTTGATCTTGAGGTTGAGCAAATGGATGTCAAGACAACATTCCTTCATGGTTATTTGGATAAAGAAATATATATGGAGCAACCTGAAGGTTTTAAGGTTAAAGGTAAAGAATATTATGTTTGTAAACTTCATAAAAGTCTTTATGGCTTGAAGCAAGCACCGAGACAGTGGTACAAAAAATTTGAGTCAGTTATGGGGAAACAAGGTTACCGAAACACCGCGTCTGATCACTGTGTTTTCTTTAAGAGGTTTGGTGATGATGATTTCATCATTTTATTGCTTTATGTTGATGATATGTTGATTGTTGGCAAGAATGCAGAAAGAATTGTCCAACTGAAGAAAGTGTTAAGCAAGTCGTTTTCTATCAAAGACTTGGGGCCAGCTAAGAATATTCTTGGCATTCAGATTACTAGAGATAGAGCTTCAAAGAAGTTTCACATGTCACAAGAGCAATACTTTGAAAAGGTGCTTAGCAGATTCAAGATGTCTAAAGTTAATGTGGTTAGTACACCTCTTACTCCCAACTTTAAGTTAACTGAAAAAGATTGCCCTACTTCTGAGAAAGAGATTGAAGAGATGGATGGTGTTCCATATGCATCAACGGTTGGAAGCTTGATGTATGCAATGGTGTTGTTAGTCGGTTCTTGTCAAATCCGGGTAGGAAAGCATTGGGAAGCAGTTAAGTGGATACTTAGATATTTACGAGGTACTTCCAAATTGGGTATAACATTTGGAAATGGGGAGCCAATGCTTGTGGGTTACACGGATTCTGATATGGCAGGAAATAAGGACAACATGAAATCCACTTATGGATATTTGATGTTATTTGCAGGGGGAGCCGTGTCATGGCAGTCAAGACTGCAAAAGTGTGTTGCTTTGTCTACTACCGAGGCAGAGTATATGGCAGCAACAGAAGCATGCAAAGAATTATTGTGGTTGAAAAGATTTATGCAAGAGCTTGGCTTTATGCAACAACGCTACGTGGTTCTTTGTGATAATCAAAGCGCTATTCCCCATGCTAAGAATGCTATGTTTCATAAGAGAACAAGACATATTGATGTGAGGAATCATTGGATTAGAGATTCTATTGAAGGAAAGTTGTTTGAACTTGATAAAGTTCACACCGATGATAATTGTTCCGATATGTTAACCAAAGCTTTGGCAATGGAGAAGTTGAAAATATGTTGCTCACTCGCTGGGGTGGTGAGTTCTTTTTCATAGAAAAAAGAGGGAGATTTGTTGGGGTATTTTTTTGCCCATGAAAAAGCCTAACACATATTTTATCTTACATGAGTTTATTTATATTATTTAAATAAAAATTAAAGAAAGAAAAAAATATATTGGTTTCATGACTTGGGCTTTATGACCCGTGACCACAAGATGCATTTTTGTGTGGGTCTTTTAACGACAAATTCAAGAATTCAATATATATATAAGGTTATTTGTTTTGTGGGAGATATGACCCTGCCGACATACATACATACGAAATAAGAATTGTGGTTTTTTGGTGTACCTCTTCTGTCAACACAACGAGTTAAGAAGAGAAGAATATTTTTGGGTGCTCCAAGGTTTTGGTATTTTTGGTGAAGATAAGAGACGTGCCAGAGATCGATCCATTCTTCCGTTGGTGATACCTCTTACTCGTTACTCTTTCGTAGTTTGATTCCATATACTTGATGTTAGTTTGTACCAAGTATATGATGATTTGTGTATGCCTCTAGCTTTATTTAGAGAAGAACTTTGTATTGCTATTATTGGTGATTGTGGATTTGAAGCCGCTCTAGTAGTCCCGTGGTTTTTACTCTCGCCTTGAGAGGTTTTTTCATGCTAAAATTATTGTGTCCTATTTACTGTTAAATTACCCTATTTGTTTGCATCCTCATTGGTTCATTCGGGTCTGGAAAAAGTTTAGCCAAACGAAGTTAATTCCGCATTTTTGTTTACCATTCGTGGCTAAGTTGCCGTTTTTCCCAACAAGGGGCGGTATGGGAGGGGCGATTTAGGCTAGGCGGTGTTGTGAGGATCGGACGAGTTTATTTAGTTAGGTGGTGTCACAACGGTCATATGATCGTTAACAATTAAAAGCAAGTTTTTTTATCTTTATATAACATAAAATTAAACCCATATACCCATATACAGTTAAACACATTTTTTTCCTCTATAAAATATGGATTCCGATTCACCCGACACCCGAGTACACACACGACTTTTATTAACCCGAGCCCGACGTTATTCCGGATTCGGATTCAGAAGATGAAGTGATATTTTCTACGGTTGGGGAGGTTGCTAAGCTCTTAGTTGTGTAAGGCCCATTTTGTTTCTAATCTTTCGTATTTGTATCACTTATGTATTTGTCAGCTTGGTAGACTTGTATTTTGTATTTTTGGGCCCAATGCCATTTGTATTTGAGCCCAATGGGCCGTATATAATGAATATAAAGTGTATGATATTACACACTATATATAGAGTGCGTAACTCATACACAATAAAACCTTTTGCAAAACCTTGTCTTCAACTACTTTCAAACTCTCTCTTCTCTCTCTCTTCCTCACGGCAATAACAAACACCCAACAAGATCCGAGATCTCGGTCCTCACTAGTGATTTCCGCTAGGTAGTGTAGAGGTTAATCCATGATAACTAGTAATAGTTGTTGTGTTGTTAGATCCGGTCAAGGGTCCTACAATTTTTCATGAAGAACCAAATTTTCACGGCATGCCCTTCGATGACGACTTTCTCTTTGACTTCGTTGCTTGGGAGTTTGATAATGATCATGGTGAAGTCATCATTCACTGTGAACGCACTCACGAACTGCGGTTCTTTTATGAACATGAACTAGTAGGTTTCAGACTGAGAGACTTGAAGAAGCTTGTCAAGTCACCTCTGTGTACTGTTGAAGATGTCCGTCGTGACAACATTGATGCCATCGTCGGAAAATTCAACAAGTTTGTCCAACTACTTGTTGAAAAGCAGCCTTTTCAAGACCAAGACGATATCTTCAAGTACGATTTCGAGTGCGAGTGATGATAGAAGCTAACAAGACAAATACCAAAGACTAGAGAGAGATTGTATGGCCCATTTTGTTTGTAGTCTTTCGTATTTGTATCGTTTATGTATTTGTTAGCTTGGTAGACTTGTATTTTTATGTTTGGGGCCAAGGCCATTTGTATTTGAGCCCAATGGGCCGTATATAACGAGTGAGAAGTGTATGAGATTACACACTATATATAGAGTGTGTAACTCATACACAACAAAACCTTATCTTCAACAACTCTCTAACTCTCTCTTCTCTCTCTCTTTCTCACGGCAATAACAAACACCAGACAAGATCCGAGATCTCGGTCCTCACTAATGATTTCCGCTAGCTAGTGTAGAGGTTGATCCAAGATAACTAGTAATTGTTGTTGTCTTGGTAGATCTGGTCAAGGAACCTACAAGTTGAAAAATGCGAAAGCTCACAAACACAAAGACGACGACCTGAGCTTGAAAGATATCGTAAAGGTGCTCATGACCAGTTGATAAGAGATTATTTTTCTACAGACTTGATTTTTGATTCGGAAAGTTTTCAGCGCTTTCGGATGAGTCACCACTAAACGTTGATGAGAAACTTGCTAATTTATAAAAAACACAAAGAAGGAAAACAATTATCATAGTCTTCGTTCGATTTGGTTGAATATCTTTGAAGGAACAAACAAAATAATGGCGACGAATTTTATATTTGTAGTTTTTTGGTTTAGTTTGTGTTTAATGTTTTTTAAATTTATTAATATTATTTAACTTTTATTTTTATTATTATTATTTTTTAAATGTTCAATGTTGCCCCTCAAGACGGCAAACCACATAGGGGCAATATGGGCTTGGGGCAACAAAGCTCTCAGTACCAGTGCCCACTAGACACTGGGGAGGGGCTATGTTACCCTCTCCGCAGAGGATGGTCTTATGGTAATATATTGAAAATCGTACAATATAAGGACTCTAGTTAGCCGAAAGAAGCCGGCCAATTAACCTAATTACAAGCCTAAACATCAAGAGAATAAAAGGAATATATACAATGAATATGAAAAAAAACGTTAATCTTTACTCCCTCCCAAGTTATAGCGTAGAGATATTGAATGCACATCTTGTCAAGTAGGGAGTGATAGTGTCGTAGTGTTTTTTTGACTCCATGACACTTGTGCAGCTCCTAAAAGTAGTAAGGATCCGGTTCATGACCCCCTAGTGTAGGGGCATCCAAGCCGATTAATAATATAACATATGTGCGTTTATAACCATCTTATAATGGTAAAAGATACAAAATCAGTATAACAGAAATGCTCTAAATAGCCAAAGAAACACTGATCAATTAGCCCAAGGACATATACATCAAGAGAAGTCTACAACAATTCAAAACTAACGTATGGCATGTTGTAGACTCGTGTGTACGTTCCATCACATAGGGTATGTGAGCACATAACTATTAACGTATACTTCATAAACCAATGTTTATGGAATGTTTGTAACAACATAGCCATATAACCCTTTAATTGACGATTTCAACATCAAATGCATATAATCACATATAATACTTGTAAAAATTTTCAACAAAACGGGTCAAAAGACTCATTTAGTTCATCTAATGTTTATTAACACCTTTAAAGTTCAACATAAATGTTTATACACCCCTTTTACCATCCTTAGAGATTATATGATATCATCATGGAACATACATGTGTATTTTATTGCATCCTCAGATATCTCCAAACTCCCATTTTAATTTTCAAAGATTTAAATTGAAGGTTGTCCCTCACATTCAAGATTTTGTTCCTTATTTCAAAAAGATATTCTGATTGTTTGATAATGTCATAGCCCCAACCCTATACCTCGGGTTGGAGCCGTGAACGCGAGTAGTATTATCGATGTTTCATTAAAGGATTTGGCAGCGAAAAATTTCATTATGACCGTAGTTAGAAAAAATTATCAAAGCATAAAAATACTGTGATTTTCATTTCACAAAATGGGTATAAAATTCATATTTATACAAACATAAGTTTTATCAAGAGAAACCCTAATTTACAAAAAGAACGTATTTGTTTATTCTGGTGACAAGCCATTTATTTAAGCTGAGGTGTCTAGTTTCACTATTCATGTTTTTTCACAACAAGTCACATGTTCAAAACATTTGATCAGCGGAAATACGGGTGGGTACATTCATTTGTAAATGACATTTGTACAATTACAGTATAAAGATTTTTTACATTTGTCTGCTTACAAATAACCGAAAAGTATTTGTCACCCCGCCATATCTGTGATTGTGGTCATATTACTTATTGGCTAATACTTGTCCAATAAGTAACGTGTAATAAGGTAAGTCTTGTATGCCAAACCCCAAATACCAGTAGTAACCACCCCTAAGTCTATAAAGACTTAATCATTGTAATGTAACATAAAACAGTTTGAAAGTATTTTGAAAACATTTGAATTGTAATACTCAATCGTGAGTTATACAAGTTTAAAATCTCAATGATATTGTTGGAAAATTGATTATCTCACACAAATATGAGTTGTACAAAAATTCGATTATCTCACCTTATAAGTTTACAATTTACAAGCCTCCCGATGTTAAGCACCTAATTTTGACACAATATAGCATGCATAGATAGTATAAACAAAAAATCTTTAACGACAATCACGAGATTGAAAACTTTACACGGTGGCACAAAGTCTCACCTTGTTGAAGCCGAGATTTGGATTCGTGTACTAAAGTCTAGATTGATCGGATAAGGTACCTATTAGGGCTCGGAAATTTGATGGTGTGGATATATTATCTTGGCACATGTTCTGGATCAGTTGTATTTATCTTGTATTCCAGATCTTGTCAGGATCAAGATTCTTCAGTACTTATTGTTGATTACTAATGGTTGTTCGATTTATGTTATTATTATTAACGCAGGTAAAACGGCTAATGACCGATTCTAACCCATTATTTCGCCATCAAAGTCATTAAAAAAGGCGTGGTCAAGCATGAAATGGCTATGTGGAGAAATGGCCATGATTAGGGGTGAGAAAATAGGGATTTTAGTTATTAGTTTGTATCTTATCTGTATAAAGAGGCTATGGCAGTAACAGAAAGGCACACACCTGTAACACACACACACACACACTTAGATTTATCTCTTATAATCACTGCCTTAACTCTCACTTTATACTACACTTTTTTGTTCACTAATAATATTGGTAATAGACGATTGTCATCACCTGGGGTTTTTATGCCGACAATCTCTGATATGGTCTAAAATGTACACATTATTATATAAATATTTTCTACACAATTAATAGTTTTTGGGTTAACGTTTATATTATTACTCCTAATTGAATCATATTTGGTTTGTTAATGTTTCATACTAAACAAGTTAAAATGGAGAGATTTTAATAAACTTGATACGAGTATAACTTTAAACATAATCTATTAATTATGGTTATCAGATTATATATATAACATAAAAGAAAAAGACAAAGGAAGTCATGGGCATTGAATTCTATTTTACCTATCAACGTTGGATTCTTTATTCTTATTCTTATTTACTTTTTGAATGCCAACATGTAATACAGACTGATGATGGGCCGGCCCACAAGTAACAATCTTGGTGTTAGTTGTTTGGATTAAAATAGGAATTAAATAGGGAGGACCCTAATGTCGCAAGTGACAGAGGACAACACACACACACACACATATATGTACGTTTAAGTTCAAGAAAGAAATGAAATTACTACAAGAAATGCGAGAAATGAATATGAGCCACTAGTTTTATTTTAGGTTTTAAAAGTTTAAATATAAATGAAAAAGATATAAATGCAACAATAAATGCACACACTCTCTCCAATTAATACAACTAATATAACCATAATAAATCTCTCTTTAATTAATATATCTACATAATTTAACTAAAATAATAAAAAAGATGAAAACACTAATTTAGTTTTCATAAATAATAAAATCTTTTTAATACAAATGTGTCCATTAAATATAAACAATAAATATACAACCTACACAAAATTATGTAACATACACTTGTTTTGAGCAATAAAAACATACAATATACAAAAAAACATACAACTTACATATTAAATTCGACATCCACAATTATATAAACTACACAAATATACAAATATCCTACACGTGTGTAGGTTATATATTTTTCGTGTGTAGGTTATATTTTCTTATTCTTAGAACAAGTGTAAGTTATATGTTATTGTGTAGGTTGTATATTTCACATTTAATGCAAACATATGTAAGATAGGTTTTTGTATTATTCATCACAGTGTAACTATGTGTTGATGGATATTGATAAGTTGAGTTGGAAGAAATTGGTTTTAAATAGAAATTTTTTTTAATGTATGAATAAATTGTATTTGTGTAGAATAAAGTTTTCATGTGTAGGTTATATGTTTTCGTGTGCGTGTGTATTTTATTGATAATGAATTTTGTGTGTATGTTATATGTTTTCTTATTCTCAGAACAAGGTAGGCTATATATTTTTGTGTATGTTGTATTTTTTTTGTTGATATTACGAACATGACTTCATTCGTTTTTGTAGATACTCCCCTAGATTTTTTATTTTACTAGTTGATCTTTTTATAAAATCATTTTATAAGTTTTTTTGAGTTTTTTAAAATGATTGACCAAATTGTTGAACTTCGTTTTTTTTTGTCTTCTTACTTAAAAAATGCATTTTTTGAGATTTGGAACCATGTTGTCCGACCCGTTGGGGTGTATTACCTAAGTTTTAACTTTCGGTAAAAAAGTATTTTGTTAACACATGAAAATTTCTTGAATAGGAATACGAACACTCCATGAAGCGATCACGGAAAATTTTTTTTACATATGTTTTGTTGTTTTGGCCAAATGTTGGCGGTCAGTTTAGTGGCAGATCTAGAAAATTTTCTCACAGGGGTCGGGAATTTTTATGGTCAGTACTAATACAACTGTCGGGTCGAATCGGGTTGGGTCGGGTTATATATATATATATATAAGGATTACCAAGCAAAATATTAGATAACAAATATATTACAGTTGTTCTCTACGAGTTTTCATTTTTTGAAATCTAACCATCACATCATCTACTTTAACATTGATAAGCAAGTCTCTCTAAATGTAACAAATACAACTGTCGCTTAAATTTTCATCACACATTCGATTACGCATATCGGACTTCACATACTTCATCGCCGGAAAGGATCTTTCAATGGTTGCGGTTGTGACGGGTAATACGAGAGCTAACTTTAATCATACTAGTCAAGTATCAAACTATTAAATTCCACTTTATGAATTATGTTAGAGAATCACAAGTTTGTCCACAAAATCACAAAATCCCCCCATGTTTTTTACTTAATCTAAACATCATAAACTTAAAAATCTAAAAGCCTACCTAAATTAACATAAATTAAATGTATTATGTATTTATGTTATACCTTAGTGTGCTTTTTAGTGGCTGGAGGGATGTTGGAATAGTGGAATTGTTTGTCACCGTGAGTCCACCCATGCCTGGTGGCCGGAATTTCCGATTCCGGTGAGCTTAAGCTTGAAAAGACGAAGGGACCAGGGAGGTAGACGATCGGAATGTGAGGTAGAGGGAGTGAGACGATCAGAATGTGAGGTAGAGGGTGTGAGAGACGGTAAAAGTAAGTATTATTTTAGAATGAGATTGGGTATTGGGCTAAAAATTGAGTACGGTTTGAGTTGGGTCTTGGGCTTAATATGTGGATTGGATATTGGACTAATGGACTTATTGATAGAGGGTGTGAGAGGGTAGGGTTTGAGTTGGGTCTTGGGCTTAAAAATTGGATTTAATATTGGACTAATAGACTTATTGATCATGGCCTTAATTATCGGGAGGAAGTTGGTGGATTAAAACACAATTTAGACAATTTTGCCCATAAAATACTATATTACATGAGTTATTTTAAGACACTATTTGTTATTTTTGTAACTTCTAATCTCATCCCTTAGATGCCTTGATCCAAAGGTCTATAATTATTCTTAGCCTTCCTAGAAACAACTTATTTTTACCACAACTCTACCATATATATATATATATATATATAGGTTTAAGTTCAAGAAAGAAATGAAATTACTGCAAGAAATGCGAGAAATGAATATAAGTCACCAGTTTTATTTTATGTTTTAAAAGTTTAAATATAAATGAAAAAGATATAAATGCAACAATA
Source organism: Bidens hawaiensis (assembly GCF_021521415.1). Classification (NCBI taxonomy): domain Eukaryota; kingdom Viridiplantae; phylum Streptophyta; class Magnoliopsida; order Asterales; family Asteraceae; genus Bidens; species Bidens hawaiensis. Next base: position 52 of record NW_027499467.1, on the reverse strand, counting down.
AATGTGCACTCTCTCTCCAATTAATACAACTAATATAACCATAATAAATCTT
>NW_027499466.1:0-51826 GCF_021521415.1 Bidens hawaiensis | reverse complement strand
CTTCCGATATTTTCGTTGATCGTTTCGGTGCCATTCTACACAACATCAAGGAAACACATATAATTAATACCATTCCAAATTATGAACACAAACACATTCCATACATTAATAAACAGTAGTACATATTACACAAACATCCATTTACATACTTCCCAGTCATCATTACACAACTAAGTTTTAATACAAAGGGCCTATGTTGGTATCATCCTCGACATAACCCGCAATGGGTCAGTGCTTGAATGATACCCAAAAGTATCGATAATGATATGCCCTACAAGAGACCCCCTATGGGCCAGTGGTTGTACTATAACTAAACAAGATTCACTCCGTGTTAGTATCACCACTAACTACTTACACGGAGTATCAAAAAGGCGGTTCAAGATTCTACCATCCAACACGTCTACACATGGTGGTAAAACCAACCCCACCAACACCGCCACCAGCACCACCAGCACCGCCATCATAACCCGCATTCGGGTTTCCATCTGGTCGATCAACCAGTGGGAGTATGAGCACTCCCTTTTTAACTGGTTAATAGCATACTGGTGGTCCAGTATGCTGTCCCCGAGGTACGCCCGCCTCTGTACCCCCACGACCAGGGCGGCAGAGTGCTCGTTCACCTGCTCGGTGAGAACACGTAGCCAAGCCGCCAAGTCCCACTCCTGCCTTGGCAGACCCCACACAGGTAGGGTTGCAGGCTCGGGTTGGGGGCGGGAAGACTCGCCCCGGTGGTATGTGGATCTGGGTGGGGTAACAGTGGGCGGAACATACGGGGCACTGATCCGCGCCGTGAGGCGGGGACCGTGTCTGGGGGGAATCGAGGTGGTCTGTGGTGCGGGCGGGGTAGGAGACCTGGTAACCCTAGCAGGGGAGGGTACACTAGCACTCCTAGCTGGGGTGGTCTGTCTAGAAGTACTATGACTAGCCTCCGAAGGCTCGGAGCTGGGTGCTACACTTGGGCTTCCAGAGGCCCCGGAACTAGCCTCTTCCGGGTCCTCTTCCGTCGACACACTAGGTGTTCTTGCCATTATACCTGCACACAAGTTAACAAACATATAGTCCTTTTCGCAGTGTAATTCATAATTAAATTAACACATACTTATTTATACAACTTTACCACATAATAATATTATCATATATTTACACATATGTTGCCAATTTTACCTATTTAAGTCCCCCGTGACTTCCCCTGAATTCCCTCGTGCAGACAAGTCTGTTATTATGTTCCGGACCATAATAACCCACTTGTCCATCCAAGTTCATCCCGATCTCGTCACTATATATTATTAGTTGATATTCAGATCCTATAATACTTGAGCTACTGGTTATATTTTAGGTATCTTTTTCAGACATACTAATTCTTTATAACCAATGGCTCTGATACCAAGTTCTGTAACACCCCGTAACCGCAGCGGAAACGTACACGGGATGCAACAGACACATTTGATATCAACAGCATTGCTTATAAAGAAAATACCACTACATTAATTTATAACATATTACATTGTTGCGAGTTGCGTTACTGTCTAGGTGTTACACACATATATTACCAATAAGACATTAATAAATTCATTACAAACATAGAGCAGCAAGCTTCCAACAGGTAGCACAGATAGTTAAGCACATATCAATCATTCCAACTTGGGCATACCTAGAAAACATGTAAAGAAAACGGGTCAACTACGAATAGTTGGTGAGTTTCACTAATTTAAATAAACACTGACAAATCATTTTAATAATCATTTATTAACAATATAATCATGCTGGGAACTATGTTACCCCAGAACATTTCCATTAACTTTCTGGGAACTATGTTACCCCAGAACAATAATAACCCCTGGGAACTATGTTACCCCAGAACAATAATAACCCCTGGGAACTATGTTACCCCAGAACAATAATAACCCCTGGGAACTATGTTACCCCAGAACAATAATAACCCCTGGGAACTATGTTACCCCAGAACAATAATAACCCCTGGGAACAATGTTACCCCAGAACAATAATAACCCCTGGGAACTATGTTACCCCAGAACAATAATAACCCCTGGGAACTATGTTACCCCAGAACAATAATAACCCCTGGGAACTATGTTACCCCAGAACAATAATAACCCCTGGGAACTATGTTACCCCAGAACAATAATAACCCCTGGGAACTATGTTACCTCAGAACAATAATAACCCCTGGAACTATGTTACCCCAGAACAATAATAACCCCTGGGAACTATGTTACTCCAGAACAATAACACATGATAAACATTTTATATATTCTGTGCATCAGACCATATATATATAAATGTACAAGTATTTCCATACGATCGGTATGTACTTAAATACTTTAAATAAGACATGTTTTCCGCCCCGGAAAATATAATTAAAACAATTCATTAAAAGGGGCTCGTGAAAACTCACCTTTCTGTGAGTCGGTGAGTAATATAAGGAACAGCTACGTGCCTGGATCTGTAATATCATATCTAGTCGTTACTATATAATTCCCATAATTTAAATACATATCAATCGGTACATCTGGGAACTTTGTTAACCCAGTACTGTACTCGATTCGGGGACAATGTTAACCCCGTGACACTTCTAAGGACTCAGATTGACATTGCTGAGAGTTTGACAGTCAATTTAGTTAAGGTGATGAAATTATAGCTCGGTTTGACACCCCGTTTGGCCGTGGGGCCCGTTTCCGGTATTTCGGTGCCGGAAACGGTACAATCGGGTAAAATTACCCAAATCATCCGGATTATTTTCGGATGATTTATTTTTACTTAATTTACTTAGATTTATGAAATAGTCTATTTTTAGAGTTTTCATGTACCAGTCAGCTCGCTTATGCGAACTTTGCCGGTTTACACGTTTTAAGCTTTAAAAACTTGTTTTTATGTTCTTTTTAGCACAAATAATTACCCGATTAGTCTCGGGTCTTGAAATTTTGCACAAAACTTAATTTGACAGAAAGGAATTTTGTAAAAATTTTCCAGATTTATTTTCTTATATTTATATTTATTTATCTATTTTTAAATCTTATTAAAATACTAAATATATCAAAAATACCAAAACACTTTAGAAAAATCCCAAGTTTTTCTGGGATGATCTTTATCATCCTCATAACTTTCTGGAATTTTCCCAGATTTATTTTCCTACATTTACATTTATTTATCTATTTTTAAATCTTGTTAAAACACTAAATATATCAAAAATACCAAAACACTTTAGAAAAATCCCAAATTTTTCTGGGATGATCTTTATCATCCTCATAACTTTCTGGAATTTTCCCAGATTTATTTTCCTACATTTACATTTATTTATCTATTTTTAAATCTTGTTAAAACACTAAATATATCAAAAATACCAAAACACTTTAGAAAAATCCCAAATTTTTCTGGGATGATCTTTATCATCCTCATAACTTTCTGGAATTTTTCCAGAATTTAAAACTTATTTTTCAAGCCATTTTCACCCAAAACCGAGCTAGAAAGCCCTAGAACTCGTTTCACCGAAAAGCCTACTTAGACTTTTCCAACTGAGCTCAAATTTTGTGGGTGACTTTTATATGTTATAAAAAGCTTATCTTAAATTTTCCGGAATTTTTCATCATGTTTTGCTATTTTTCACTATTTTTGGCCAAAACCGAGCATTAAATTCACCAAATATTCATCTTTTATCCAAAAATTACCAAAAATTCACAGATCTCATATTTTCATGTGTAGATCATCTCTGTGAAATTTCGTGACCCGACTCTAAGCACACGTAAATCTGTCCATTTTTCATAAACACACGAAAACCGAACTATCTTGTGTTTTCTAGCTTTAGATCGCAAGGATCTCGGTTTCTAGCCTTTGCTTGCCGCTAGATACAACACTTACAAGCACATCAACACCACACCAAGCAAGTTATACCCACAATCAAGCCATTTCTTTCCTAGTGTCGGTTAAAACTTCAAAACAACGATTTTGACTTTAAAAATCCGTTCTCGACTCTTTTTACTCATTTCTTGGGACCAAGATCCTTTGTATAACATGTATACATCTCTTGTTCATGCAAGAGTCGGTTTCATCTTCGGGGTTTTCACACCGTCTTTCACATGGAAAACTCATTTGACAAGATTTCAACCGTAAAAATTCATTCTAAACACTTTTAACTACTTACTTGGATCAAGATCCTTTGTATAACATGTATACATCCCTTGATCACACGAGAATCGGTTTCATCTCGGGTTTTCACCCATTTTTCACATGAAAACCTCCTTTTCTCAAGAATTATGAAATTAAAAACAAGATTTAAGCCTCAAATTATGTATATACCTTGAAGATCTTGGTTAAAAACTCAAGAATTTGGATGAACACTTGAAGGATTTGAGAGAATTCTTGTTTGTTTGATGGATAAAAAAGAAAAAGTGAGGTAAATGATACCCCCTAGGGCCGATCGGTCCAAAGTAATGGGTGGGGTGGGTCCCACACATTCATTCTAAGCCACACTATTCGGATTACGCAATCGGATAATGTTGTGGATAATCTGGCTCGGTTCGTTTCTCGTTTAAACTCGTAATTCGGCTTTAAAACGAGCATAGAATGGTCGTTTTTTCGGGTCAAAATAAAATTTACATAAAACCGACTTAAAAACTTTAAAAACTTAAATCATGACATTAAAACATCATATTATTAATAATCACGCATCTTTTTCGGCTTGATTGATCGTCTCTTGCTTGATTTGGTGTTAAAGGTTTCGTTTATCGTACCGACGTTCTAATAAATCGAAATCCTTTTTCTGTGCTATAATTCACTTATCCCAAAGCATTCATACCTCGTAAACATCACTAAACATTATATACTTCGTCTATAATGTAATTCCCGATTCATTCGGGTTTTCAATAATCGTTCATTGGTTAATTGTAATTCCAATACGATTCACTATATAATCGAGTATGATTCGTACTATGAATCATATATACTCGTATATATTGTACTATAACTCATATAATCAATATTTAAATGACACGTAAATAGTATATTCCGGCTAGGGTATACCTGGATTTGCCGGAATCGTTACATTCTCCCCCCGTTATAAAAATTTCGTCCTCGAAATTTTCACGCGTCAACTACTTCCTTTTGAGGAAATAGGTGGGGGTATTTCTTCCGGAATTCATCCTTTCGTTCCCAAGTAAATTCTGGGCCACGTTGCGAATTCCATCTAACTTTGACCAACGAGATCTTATTGTGTCTAAGTTGCTTGATCTTACCGTCTACTATTTCGATGGGCTCCTCTACGAAGTTGAGCCTATCACTTATTTGAACACCCTCTAAGGGTAACACCGATGTCTCATCCGCCAGACATCTTTTCAAATTCGATACATGAAACACGTTATGAACTGCACTTAGTTCCTCAGGCAGTTCTAGTCGGTAAGCTACCGGACCGATCTTTGCAGTAATGTTGAATGGTCCAATGTATCTAGGGGCCAACTTCCCCGCCTTTCCAAATCTGACCACTCCTTTCCAGGGTGATACTTTCAAGTATACCTTTTCACCCTTCTCAAATGACAACGGTTTTCGACGGGTATTAGCATAACTCTTCTGCCGATCCCGCGCGGCTTTTAGGTTGTTCTTAATTTCAAGAATCTTGCTGGTCGTCTCCTGGACCAGATCCGATCTAATGATCTGCGGGTCACCCACTTCAGACCAGCAAAGTGGTGATCGGCACTTCCGCCCATACAATGCTTCATAAGGTGCTGCCTTTATACTGCTGTGATAACTGTTATTATAGGAAAATTCAACGAGTGGGAGATGTTGATCCCAATTTCCCTTAAAGTCCAGTACGCAAGCACGAAGCAAATCCTCCAAAGTTTGAATGGTCCTCTCAGACTGACCATCGGTCTGAGGGTGGTAAGCTGTGCTTAGGTCAATACGTGTTCCCAATGCTTCTTGGACAGCTTGCCAAAGTTTGGAGGTGAAATGGCTATCCCTATCGGAGATGATCGAGAATGGGGATGCCATGACGAGACACTATTTCATTTATATAAATTTGCGCAAGTCTCTCAGTGTTAAAAGTATTCCTAATTGGAATAAAATGTGCCGATTTGGTTAATCGATCCACGATTACCCAAATCGCATCATGACCTCGGGGTGTCTTGGGGAGATGTGTCACAAAATCCATTGTGATCTGCTCCCACTTCCATTCGGGAATTTCCGGCTGTTGCACATTCCCGAAGGTTTCTGGTGCTCCGCCTTAACTCTCGCACACGTCGTACACTTGCCGACGTATGTGGCTATATCCTTTTTCATCCCTGGCCACCAGTAAAATTCTTTCACATCCTTGTACATTTTATCTGATCCGGATGTATGGAATATTTCGATTTATGAGCTTCGTCCATGACTAAATCACGAAGGTCATGGAGGGTCGGGATCCAAATCCGATTTTTGAAATAAAGAATTTCGTCCACACGCTGTTCGAAATTCTTCTCATCCCCGTAAAGTCCTTCTTTAACCAATTGGCCCTCTTTCAACGCCTCGCGTTGAGCGACTCGAATTAAATCTGAAAGGTTCGACTGGACTATCATCCCCAACGCTCGCACACGTAGTGGCTTGACTCGATCCTTTCTACTCAAGGCATCGGCTACAACGTTAGCCTTGCCGGGGTGATATCGTATGTCACAGTCATAGTCACTCAGCAACTCGACCCATCTTCGTTGCCTCATATTCAGTTCTTTCTGATCGAATAAGTGTTGCAAACTTTTATGATCAGTGAATATGGTGCACTTTGTACCGTAGAGATAGTGTCTCCAGATTTTAAGTGCAAAGATGACTGCTCCCAGTTCCAAGTCATGAGTAGTGTAGTTTTTCTCATGAACTTTTAACTGTCGAGACGCATAGGCTATGACCTTTTTATTTTGCATTAACACGCACCCTAACCCTTTACGGGATGCGTCACAATATACAACAAATCCATCGTCTCCGTCGGGGAGACTTAAGATTGGCGCTTGGCACAATCTTTGTTTTAGCGTTTGAAACGCCGTTTCCTGCTCTTCACCCCATTCATATTTCCGATCCTTTTGAGTCAGGAGGGTTAAAGGTTGGGCGATGCTGGAAAAGTTCTCTATAAATCGACGATAGTATCCAGCTAAGCCTAAGAATTGGCGGATTTCTTTCGGAGATTTAGGCGCTTGCCAATTCTTAATAGCTTCAACCTTGCTCGGATCAACGTGTATTCCTTTGTGGTTTATAACATGACCGAGGAATTGCACCTCTTGTAACCAGAAGTTACACTTGGAGAATTTTGCATATAACTTCTCCTGATCCAGGAGCTCTAAAACTAACTTTAAGTGTTGCTCGTGCTCCTCTTTACTCTTCGAGTATATCAAAATATCGTCAATAAATACAATGACGAACTTGTCGAGATAGGGTTTACAGACTCGGTTCATGAGATCCATGAACACCGCTGGCGCATTTGTTAGCCCAAAAGGCATAACTAAAAATTCGTAGTGGCCGTAGCGAGTCCGGAACGCGGTTTTTGGGATATCCTCCTCTAGAATTCTAACTTGGTGGTATCCCGATCTAAGATCAATTTTTGAGAAATAGCTCGCACCTTGTAGTTGGTCGAACAAATCATCGATTCGGGGAAGAGGATATCTATTTTTGATGGTTAATTTGTTCAATTCCCTGTAGTCAATGCACATTCGAAGGCTTCCGTCCTTCTTTTTCACAAATAGTACAGGTGCACCCCACGGGGAATAACTGGGACGTATAAATCCCTTATCCAACAATTCCTGCAACTGGTTGGATAGTTCTTGCATCTCGGACGGTGCAAGTCTGTAAGGGGCCTTAGCAACAGGGCCGGCTTGAGGTAATAAGTCGATTCTGAATTCGACTTGTCGGGTTGGCGGTAATCCAGGAAGTTCCTCTGGAAAAACTTGTGGAAATTCGCGTACCACGGGAATATCGTCCACCCGTTTTTCCTCAGAATCAGCGGCCGTCAGGCTCGCTAGATACGCCACACATCCCTGACGTATATATTTCAACACCTTGAGGTGGGATATAAATGGTATCATGGTGCCGGATTTTTCTCCCTGCACTAATACCTCCTCGTCATCCGACACCCGGATCTTGACGGTTTTCTTTTCACAGTTTATTTCTACCCTATTACGTGCCAACCAATCCATTCCCACTATCACGTCAAAACTACCCAATTCTACCGGTAACAAGTCAATCAGGAAGGATTGTTCGCTTAGAATAAAAGGGCAATTCCGAACAATCCGATTAACTATCATGGTTTTACCGTTAGCGACCTCTACGGTGTAGGGTTCTATGGTTTCACCAATAGGAAGGTTTGCTATCGAAAGGAACCTAACGGAGACAAAACTTCTATCGGCGCCTGTATCAAATAATACAGAAGCGTAATGATCAGAGACGAGGAAGGTACCTGTCACTACTGGGGTCCTGGCGCGCCTCGTTCGCTCCCATCACAAATGCCCGGCCTCGCGCCGGATTGGAAGCCGATGGCTGACCCGCGAGTTGTCTCCCGTTTCCTCCCTGATTCAGTTTCGGGCAGTTCCTTTTGAAGTGATCCGTGCTGCCGCATTCGTAGCAAGCACGGCTAGTGGTCACCATCTGGTTTCCTTGCGGGTTCTGCTGTCGGGCTGGTTGAGTTCTAAACGGTTGCGCCCGAATAGGTTGTGGTTGACGGTTCAGGTTGTTCAGATTTGTCTTACAATTTGGTGCGTAGTGTCCAACCCTGCCACACCGGTGGCACACCACCTCCTTGCACACGCCACTATGGTGGTAACCACATTTCCCGCATTTAGGAAACGTTCCCCTCTGCGGTTCTTGCCTTCCGCCCGAACTAGTCATGGCATAGCTCTGGGCAGCGGGCCTAGCTCGTTTGTTTTGCTGCTTCTCTCGGATCCTATTGTCATACGTACCTCGCTTTCCCCCAGCCGACTCTCCCGTCGCCTTTATCGATCCGCTCCTTAAGAAATCATACGTGACAATACCAGCCTGTGTCACTGCACCCTCATACGTCTGGTGCCCTCCCGCGTTAACTATGCTCCTCACTACTGGAGTAAGTCCCCAAATATAACGTTCCACCCTTTTTGACTCTGGGGTGACCAACCACGGCACTAATCGTGACAGTTCATTAAACCGGTTGGTATATCCCAAGTGGTCCGCCCCATGCATCTCTAGGTTCCACAACTCATGTTCCAGTTTCTGCAATTCATTCTTTGGGCAGAAATGTTTCAAAACAAGATCCTTAAGCTCTGCCCAGGTCATGCGGTTTGTCGCCGCCTGACCTCGAGTCTGTACTATGGTGTTCCACCATGTCAAGGCATGGTCTGTGAACGTACAGGTGGCGTACTTAACGACACAATCCTCGGGACAGTTGCTGATATTTACCACTGATTCTATTTTCTCTAACCATTTCACTAACCCATTCGGTCCTTCCGACCCGTTAAATTCTAAAGGCTTGCATAACATAAAATCCTTGATTGAACAACCCCTGGATGGTCCAGTGCGGTTGGTCTCTACAGTAGGGATAGGGCCATTACTGTCGGTAGCGACCACCGTAGGCGGTGCGTCAGTACTCGGCATAGTGTTGTCATTCCTTGGAGGATTAGTATTTTGTTCCCCGCCATTATTTATGGGCGTTTGATTGCTCGGAGGGGTTGGATTGATCGAGTTATTAATACTGGCGGCGATGCGCGATACTATATCCGGTATCGCCGCCTCCAACTGTTGAGCAATCAAACGGCTCACATCTACTTCCGATATTTTCGTTGATCGTTTCGGTGCCATTCTACACAACATCAAGGAAACACATATAATTAATACCATTCCAAATTATGAACACAAACACATTCCATACATTAATAAACAGTAGTACATATTACACAAACATCCATTTACATACTTCCCAGTCATCATTACACAACTAAGTTTTAATACAAAGGGCCTATGTTGGTATCATCCTCGACATAACCCGCAATGGGTCAGTGCTTGAATGATACCCAAAAGTATCGATAATGATATGCCCTACAAGAGACCCCCTATGGGCCAGTGGTTGTACTATAACTAAACAAGATTCACTCCGTGTTAGTATCACCACTAACTACTTACACGGAGTATCAAAAAGCGGTTCAAGATTCTACCATCCAACACGTCTACACATGGTGGTAAACCAACCCCACCAACACCGCCACCAGCACCACCAGCACCTCCATCATAACCCGCATTCGGGTTTCCATCTGGTCGATCAACCAGTGGGAGTATGAGCACTCCCTTTTTAACTGGTTAATAGCATACTGGTGGTCCAGTATGCTGTCCCCGAGGTACGCCCGCCTCTGTACCCCCACGACCAGGGCGGCAGAGTGCTCGTTCACCTGCTCGGTGAGAACACGTAGCCAAGCCGCCAAGTCCCGCTCCTGCCTTGGCAGACCCCACACAGGTAGGGTTGCAGGCTCGGGTTGGGGGCGGGAAGACTCGCCCCGGTGGTATGTGGATCTGGGTGGGGTAACAGTGGGCGGAACATACGGGGCACTGATCCGCGCCGTGAGGCGGGGACCGTGTCTGGGGGGAATCGGGGTGGTCTGTGGTGCGGGCGGGGTAGGAGACCTGGTAACCCTAGCAGGGGAGGGTACACTAGCACTCCTAGCTGGGGTGGTCTGTCTAGAAGTACTATGACTAGCCTCCGAAGGCTCGGAGCTGGGTGCTACACTTGGGCTTCCAGAGGCCCCGGAACTAGCCTCTTCCGGGTCCTCTTCCGTCGACACACTAGGTGTTCTTGCCATTATACCTGCACACAAGTTAACACACATATAGTCCTTTTCGCAGTGTAATTCATAATTAAATTAACACATACTTATTTATACAACTTTACCACATAATAATATTATCATATATTTACACATATGTTGCCAATTTTACCTATTTAAGTCCCCCGTGACTTCCCCTGAATTCCCTCGTGCAGACAAGTCTGTTATTATGTTCCGGACCATAATAACCCACTTGTCCATCCAAGTTCATCCCGATCTCGTCACTATATATTATTAGTTGATATTCAGATCCTATAATACTTGAGTTACTGGTTATATTTTAGGTATCTTTTTCAGACATCCTAATTCTTTATAACCAATGGCTCTGATACCAAGTTCTGTAACACCCCGTAACCGCAGCGGAAACGTACACGGGATGCAACAGACACATCTGATATCAACAGCATTGCTTATAAAGAAAATACCACTACATTAATTTATAACATATTACATTGTTGCGAGTTGCGTTACTGTCTAGGTGTTACACACATATATTACCAATAAGACATTAATAAATTCATTACAAAACATAGAGCAGCAAGCATCCAACAGGTAGCACAGATAGTTAAGCACATATCAATCATTCCAACTTGGGCATACCTAGAAAACATGTAAAGAAAACGGGTCAACTACGAATAGTTGGTGAGTTTCACTAATTTAAATAAACACTGACAAATCATTTTAATAATCATTTATTAACAATATAATCATGCTGGGAACTATGTTACCCCAGAACATTTCCATTAACTTTCTGGGAACTATGTTACCCCAGAACAATAATAACCCCTGGGAACTATGTTACCCCAGAACAATAATAACCCCTGGGAACTATGTTACCCCAGAACAATAATAACCCCTGGGAACTATGTTACCCCAGAACAATAACACATGATAAACATTTTATATATTCTGTGCATCAGACCATATATATATAAATGTACAAGTATTTCCATACGATCGGTATGTACTTAAATACTTTAAATAAGACATGTTTTCCGCCCCGGGAAAATATAATTAAAACAATTCATTAAAAGGGGCTCGTGAAAACTCACCTTTCTGTGAGTCGGTGAGTAATATAAGGAACAGCTACGTGCCTGGATCTGTAATATAATATCTAGTCGTTACTATATAATTCCCATAATTTAAATACATATCAATCGGTACATCTGGGAACATTGTTAACCCAGTACTGTACTCGATTCGGGGACAATGTTAACCCCGTGACACTTCTAAGGACTCAGATTGACATTGCTGAGAGTTTGACAGTCAATTTAGTTAAGGTGATGAAATTATAGCTCGGTTTGACACCCCGTTTGGCCGTGGGGCCCGTTTCCGGTATTTCGGTGCCGGAAACGGTACAATCGGGTAAAATTACCCAAATCATCCGGATTATTTTCGGATGATTTATTTTTACTTAATTTACTTAGATTTATGAAATAGTCTATTTTTAGAGTTTTCATGTACCAGTCAGCTCGCTTATGCGAACTTTGCCGGTTTACACGTTTTAAGCTTTAAAAACTTGTTTTTATGTTCTTTTTAGCACAAATAATTACCCGATTAGTCTCGGGTCTTGAAATTTTGCACAAAACTTAATTTGACAGAAAGGAATTTTGTAAAAATTTTCCAGATTTATTTTCTTATATTTATATTTATTTATCTATTTTTAAATCTTATTAAAATACTAAATATATCAAAAATACCAAAACACTTTAGAAAAATCCCAAGTTTTTCTGGGATGATCTTTATCATCCTCATAACTTTCTGGAATTTTCCCAGATTTATTTTCCTACATTTACATTTATTTATCTATTTTTAAATCTTGTTAAAACACTAAATATATCAAAAATACCAAAACACTTTAGAAAAATCCCAAATTTTTCTGGGATGATCTTTATCATCCTCATAACTTTCTGGAATTTTCCCAGATTTATTTTCCTACATTTACATTTATTTATCTATTTTTAAATCTTGTTAAAACACTAAATATATCAAAAATACCAAAACACTTTAGAAAAATCCCAAATTTTTCTGGGATGATCTTTATCATCCTCATAACGTTTTGGAATTTTTCCAGAATTTAAAACTTATTTTTCAAGCCATTTTCACCCAAAACCGAGCTAGAAAGCCCTAGAACTCGTTTCACCGAAAAGCCTACTTAGACTTTTCCAACTGAGCTCAAATTTTGTGGGTGACTTTTATATGTTATAAAAAGCTTATCTTAAATTTTCCGGAATTTTTCATCATGTTTTGCTATTTTTCACTATTTTTGGCCAAAACCGAGCATTAAATTCACCAAATATTCATCTTTTATCCAAAAATTACCAAAAATTCACAGATCTCATATTTTCATGTGTAGATCATCTCTGTGAAATTTCGTGACCCGACTCTAAGCACACGTAAATCTGTCCATTTTTCATAAACACACGAAAACCGAACTATCTTGTGTTTTCTAGCTTTAGATCGCAAGGATCTCGGTTTCTAGCCTTTGCTTGCCGCTAGATACAACACTTACAAGCACATCAACACCACACCAAGCAAGTTATACCCACAATCAAGCCATTTCTTTCCTAGTGTCGGTTAAAACTTCAAAACAACGATTTTGACCGTAAAAATCCGTTCTCGACTCTTTTTACTCATTTCTTGGACCAAGATCCTTTGTATAACATGTATACATCTCTTGTTCATGCAAGAGTCGGTTTCATCTCGGGTTTTCACCCGTCTTTCACATGGAAAACTCATTTGACAAGATTTCAACCGTAAAAATTCATTCTAAACACTTTTAACTACTTACTTGGATCAAGATCCTTTGTATAACATGTATACATCCCTTGATCACACGAGAATCGGTTTCATCTCGGGTTTTCACCCATTTTTCACATGAAAACCTCCTTTTCTCAAGAATTATGAAATTAAAAACAAGATTTAAGCCTCAAATTATGTATATACCTTGAAGATCTTGGTTAAAAACTCAAGAATTTGGATGAACACTTGAAGGATTTGAGAGAATTCTTGTTTGTTTGATGGATAAAAAAGAAAAAGTGAGGTAAATGATACCCCCTAGGGCCGATCGGTCCAAAGTAATGGGTGGGGTGGGTCCCACACATTCATTCTAAGCCACATATTCGGATTACGCAATCCGGATAATGTTGTGGATAATCTGGCTCGGTTCGTCTCTCGTTTAAACTCGTAATTCGGCTTAAAACGAGCATAGAATGGTCGTTTTTCGGGTCAAAATAAAATTTACATAAAACCGACTTAAAAACTTTAAAAACTTAAATCATGACATTAAAACATCATATTATTAATAATCACGCATCTTTTTCGGCTTGATTGATCGTCTCTTGCTTGATTTGGTGTTAAAGGTTTCGTTTATCGTACCGACGTTCTAATAAATCGAAATCCTTTTTCTGTGCTATAATTCACTTATCCCAAAGCATTCATACCTCGTAAACATCACTAAACATTATATACTTCGTCTATAATGTAATTCCCGATTCATTCGGGTTTCAATAATCGTTCATTGGTTAATTGTAATTCCAATACGATTCACTATATAATCGAGTATGATTCGTACTATGAATCATATATACTCGTATATATGTACTATAACTCATATAATCAATATTTAAATGACACGTAAATAGTATATTCCGGCTAGGGTATACCTGGATTTGCCGGAATCGTTACAGTTTATCAACGGAGAAAAGGGTCTCTGTATTAGTTTTCTGATTGATTTATAATGATACAAGGAAACAAATAAATAGGAGGTGGTACGTGATTTACTCCACCAATATGGCGCAAAAAAGGAAAGCAATATTACACTAAGTACAAAGAGGACCGTATGGTAAGTCTATATCACTGAATGATAAGTCAACGATCCTCTAATTTTAATACTCCCCCTCAAGATGACATGTGAAGGTCTCAAACACCTATCTTGCCAAGTAGAAAATGAAGGCGATCACCACTAAGAGCCTTGCTAAATAGGTCTGCAAGTTGCATTGATGAGGCAATAAAGCAAGGTACAATATCATTTGAAGCTACTTTCTCGGATGAAATAGCAATCCATCTCCACGTGTTTAGTTCTTTCATGAAAAACGAGGCTGTTCGCGATGGAGCGTGCTGCTTGGTTGTCACAAAACAAATTTGTTGGACCTATTTGAGTGACATCAAAATCCTTAAGGAGCCAGCGTAGCCATAAATCTTCACTCACAGTGGCGGCCATTGCACTATATTCTGCTTCAGCGAGAGACAACAGAATGCTTCTTTGTTCTCCATGAAATGGGGGCACCACCCAGAGATATAAAGTACCCGATTCGTGATCGGCGTGTCAGCGGACATCCTAGGCAATCAGCGTCGGATTGAGCGTTTTAGGTTTTGGCTGAGCGTTTTAGGTTTTTGTTGAGCGTTTTTTAAGCATTGTTAGGTTTTGCCTTTTAGCGTCTCGCGTACCTATCGTACGTTAATGCATTATTGTACAGTATCTCGACCATATATATATATATACACACACACACATATACACATATATACATATATATATATATGGTTGGTGTCATTTAAGAACACTAAAAAAGTTAATACTCTTTGGAACTTTTAACAACGAAACATTTTTTTAATTTTTTTTATACATTAACATTGTTTAAGAGTAGTTTTATCATATTTATATATAATTATTTTATTACATATATTAATCACGAGTTCACATATATGTAAAATTTATGTATTAACAAATGTACATATGTGTAAAAAAACATGGATATGTATAAAAACTAGTTTTTAAAATTGTAATCGTAAATATAGATATAAAAAATTGTGGAACTACACTCAAATAACATTAAACATGCAAAACATTTTATAACAAAAGTTTGTTTTCGAAGGTTTCTTCAAGTTCTTACATAATTTAAGAAATTTTATAATGATACGCATCCTCTCTCTCTCCATATATATATATGTGTGTGTGTGTGTGTGTGTTATGGTTAACGTAAAAAACAATAGTTTTGTGAGAAGCATAAGAATATATGTTGACATTTGGATCTAAGATCTAGTGGTTGAGATTGGTAGTTTCTAAAATATGTATAGTTTCCTATTTACGTGGTATAGTGCCTCATTTAGATGGTATACTTTATTTTAAAGTCTTCTCACATTTCTCACAAAACAATTGTTTTTTATTTGAACACTTATATATATATAGTGAAAATGTTCAATACACTAATTCCTTAACGTACATTACGTACGCGAATCCATTTTTTCACGAATCGATCCATGAAATCACATCCAAACATCTCGGAATCGTCAATACATATCCAATCAATCATTTGTTCACCGAAAAAACAGTTATGGATGGTTAATCGATCATTTTTTTCATTTTTTCGCGAAGACCGGTTTTTGAGCGTTTAAGTTTTGTGAGCGTTTTAGGTTTTCGCCTTTGTTTTTTGCCTTTGTGCGTCTCGCATACCTATCGTACGTTAAGGCATTAGCATATATATATAACTGAATAATATAAATAAAAATTCATATCCGAATAATCTCGATTAATTGCTAGTCCATATCCCATCGCTCGTCTATTGACTAGCAAGTTCTACAAAACTGTTTAAAATCTATTTACTTTCTTTTGTCAAAACATAACCATTAAGTACCTTAAAAATGATTCAAAATATAGAACACTAGTTTTTATCCCCGTATTACGAGGGATGTTTTATATTATTTGTTTTTAATATTTATTTAT
The DNA here is from genome assembly GCF_021521415.1 of Bidens hawaiensis. Taxonomy (NCBI): domain Eukaryota; kingdom Viridiplantae; phylum Streptophyta; class Magnoliopsida; order Asterales; family Asteraceae; genus Bidens; species Bidens hawaiensis. The sequence goes on along the minus strand of NW_027499466.1, from coordinate 35,293 downwards.
TTTTTGAATTTTTATTTTTTTATTGTATGAAAGTTAATAATATACTTATGGTTTGATGATAAATTGTTTCACAAATAAATGAGATGTTATAACTCGGTTTAAAAGCTATATGGTTTGATGAGGCCCAAGACCCGTTTATTTTTTTACTATAAAATTGGTTTTAATTATAAATAATATATCTTTTTTTAAATAAATCAGATATTAAATTTTAATATATCCCTACTTTATAGGATTATTATATCAAATATTTGGTGAGATTAGTTTTTAATTTAATGAGATGTATAACCCGTTTAAGAAACATATGGGTTTGATGAGACTTATACACTTGAATTCGGGTCAAATGCATGAGATGCCATCATTTAAAAATTAAGCAAATCTGGCGACTCTAAAAAAAGAGGGAGCGACTACATCGCAACATGTAGGATTTTTATGTTTTCGTTTATATATATTATAGATTAATATTTTAAGAAAAATAGATAAAAAAAATAACTATAACAAGACACATTACTATGTTTCAGGTGGTCTGTCACACTGCCAAAACCGAGTAAACAAGACACATTACTCGATGAGCGTTGAATTTGTATGTTACAACTTCGTAGGCTTATGCCCACCTGTGAATTAATGGAGTCATGTGCATTTCTTATTTTTTTAATAGATATAAAACTATTATGAATATAGATATTATTGTGTTTATTATTATGATTATCATCTACTAAATATAGATTAGTTTTTTCTTTAAGTTTCCTCCTTCTATAAATAGTTAAATACCTACTGTTATTTCATTGGATAACACACCGATTAATAATATAAACTCTTATTCTCTCTCTAATTCTTTCTCGTCTTCGTGCTAATAGGCTTGTTATAAAACAACACCAAATAATATTCATTAAATAATTTTAACACACATTAAAAACATTAAATGGGTACTTGAAAAAATATATTACTTTTTCCCAATCCCATATCTTTTTCTAATGCCCCCCTTCTCATTTCAGGTGGAGTCCAAGCATCAGGGTCGATGTCGGTGCTCGGTGTCCTTATAATATCGAGATCATTGCCCATATCCTTGCGTTGTCACACCCCAACCTACGGCGAAAATGTCGGGGCTTAGACTGATTGTCACAGCTCGCAAGGTTACTATCACGCAAAATTATATATTTAAATATCTATTTAATAAATTAAAATAACACCATTATTCATTTACAAAATCCAAAGTAAACGAAACATCAAATAAATCAAAATCATGAAAATTCATAGTCTTAATATAAATTCTTCTAGCATAAGTCCTTAAACAAGTCTTCTAAGTCCACACACTTCACATCAAACGGGGACCTGCATATGCGTTGAAAATAATATAGTTTGTCAACACGAGGTTTAGTGAGCAACACACCAGTTCAGTTATACATACAATATATAATAAAATACGTAGCTGCAACGAGTCATATGAGATTTAACCAATCAACCAATGAGCAAATAAAATGAGATGTCGAAAAGCACAAGGCTATAACGACTAGCGTATGATCATACTATTTTCAGAGATTATGCTGGACCTCTCCGAATACGGTTCACAATGAGCACATAAACATATAACAAGTATGGCATGAGATTAGTTAGCACATAAGACAAACAGTTGCAGTTTTGTGTATAGATAAATGTGAAAATATACTAAGCTGCGCATATTTCCCCAAAACGTGATAAAACGAGTAAAATGGAGGGGAATGTGGTACTCACCACAAAGATGAACAAGGATGATTAAGGTAGTGAGAATGAGAGAAGGAATTACACGCGAACGTTAGAGACTATGAGGAAACGAGAGTAAACGAACTCGTTAAGTACAAGATTTAACTAGATAATTAATAACAAAGAAATATTATTTTAATATTTTATTTATAAGGATTCATTATTAAACTATTATTTTGATGTATGAAAATATATACTTAATAAAATGTTATTGTAGTTTTCTTTTTATAAATATAATAAAAAAATGTTAATTTACTTAATTTCTTTATATATGTTAAACATTATTATTTAATTTAGGACGTACTTTATATTTATATTTTTGTATATATATATATAAATATGTGTAATTATACCTTTGTGTAAATACGAAAGTTAAACGAGTATAAAGTCGGTTTTTAGTGAAATAATCATTATTAAACATTATTGTTATTAATACAATGGGTTATACATTAAAAGAAATGAAAGAAAATATTTCCAAAAATAAACGAAGTGCAGGAGGGTCAAACCTGCGACCTCCGCATCCATATTCAAACATGTTAACCAGTTAGGCTACCCAGCCTTATGCAACAAAACCCGTTACCAAATAAATATAAACACCGGTTGTTCATCCCCAAATTGATTAAATAAACCCTAAAATCAAAACTGATCCATTTGATATAATTTATCAAATCGATTATAGGGTTATCGATGAACATGATTTTGCGAACCAAACCATGCTTTTAATTACCTTGAATGATGAACAGAAGAAAGAGAACGAAGGTGGAACAGGTCCCGCTGAGTTAAGGTGATGAACGAGTAATTCAAGAGCAAAATGATTCTATTAAATAGGGGGTATTGTCGGCCAACAAACAAGGAATGAATCCTTACAATTAATTGGATTATTAACGATGATATCGTGTCCATCCATGATTTAGGGTTGAAGGTTAGGTTATAGAAGGAAAAAAACGAATCCAATTGGTGTAATTAACTCGATCAGTTCGTCGGTGAGCCGCATTTTACATAAATCAACGATTTCCTAAATCGTAATTTGGTTACAAACGGATTTAGACAGCTAATAGATTGATTGTTTGATTCGGGTACAAGAAAACCCGTTTAGACAAAGGTATGGGTAAATGGATTAACCAGTTAAGAGGTGGGTTATAACATAAGTTACACTCAGGCCCTTGGAGTTTGAGGTTGGGTATATAAACGAGTCAAACTTATACTTTGAGTGTAAACAACAAATATTAAATAACTAAGTACAATGAATACACTCGATAAATGCGGAAATTTTATTAATGATAGAGCCCGAACCCGTAAATGGGTCGGGTAAGGGTTACAGAGTAAAAGTGGAAAACCCGAAAGGTTACAGTATCCCCTACTTTCGTGAATTTCATCCCGAAATTAGAGAATCAGCAATGAAAAGATGAGGGTATTTGAGTTTCTTCTAGTCCTCACGCTCCCACGTAAACTCGACGCCTTGATTAGAATTCCAACGAACTTTAACCAAAGGAATGCGGCTTCGCTTAGTAACTTTATCCATATGATCCATAATCTCAACGGGTTGCTCAACGAAATGCATAGTCTCATCGATACTAATTTCCTCGAGAGGGATGTGGAGATTACCCTCGGCAAGACACTTCTTGAGGTTAGAAACATGAAACAGCGGGTGAATTGTAGAGTTCAACAGGAAGTTTGAGTCGATACACAACAGGACCAACTCTATCAATAATCTCAAAAGGACCAACGAAATGAGGAACTAGTTTTCCCTTCTTTCTAAAACGAACAACTCCCTTCCAAGGGGAAGCTTTGAGTAAAACAAAATCACCAACACTGAACTCTAGGGGTTTACGTCTCTTATCTGCATAACTCTTCTGACGACACAAGCAGCAAGGAGATTTTGACGTATTTGAGCAATACGATCAGTCGTTTCTTGGACTAGTTCAGGACCAATTATTTGAGATTCACCAACTTCGTTCCAACAGATTGGGGATCGAAATTTACGATCATAGAGCGCTGACGGGTGGTCCATGGGACAACCCTCAAGTGGTTTAAGTCCGGTAATATTCATACCTTTAATCGATTTATCCCGTTGAATTAGATAACTACGTTTACTCGTATAATGGCAGGTATGAGAAGATAGAAGTTGACATTATGAGAACGTGGATGAAAACGTTGAAGAAAACGGACTTGGAATGCAAAAGTTATGACGGAAAGAAGTTGAAAAAATTGAAGCCACCGTAGCTTACGGTACTCACCGTAAGCTACGGTGGGGGCTGGAAGAAAATAACTGCCGTAAGGCAGTTTTGGACCACCATAGGTTTTTTGGAAGCCACCGTAAGCTATGGTGCCACCGTAGCTTACGGTGGACGCGACACTGCAAGTTGTAACTGCCATATTTACTTGTTTTTTGGACGGCCTTTCACATTATTATCTTCATCTTTCATCTAGAGAAGACCTAGGGGGCGATTTTTGGAGACAATTGATCAATTGTGGGTGTGGTATTCATAAAACACTTGTTTTTAATTCGTATGACTATTATAATCGAAGAAATGATGAACCAAATCATGCTCGGCTAAATTTCTTTGTATTTTCCCTCGGATTGTAAGGTTTCTTATGATTTTTTGTTGAATGTTTAGACAATTTCTGAGATATTAGTTTGATCTTATTGATTGAATTATTATGGTGTTTATGTATTGCTTGATAGATTGTTAGTTTATCGATTTTGTGTTCTAAACCGTCAGTTCTTGGTTTTGTATGTAATCGAGATTAATCGGGAGGGATTTAGGGTTGGATAAACTAATTGGTTTTTGATTGATTACCTTGCGTTGTATAATCCAAGTACATGATCTTCAATTATCGCAATCGTTTACATAAACACGAACTCAGTTTAAACATCAACTGTAACATTCATGGAAATCTGAAACCGAGGGAGGATATATTTTCTCATATTGCTTAAAACTCGTTTATCTGTTTTAGTTATTTTCGTTAATCAAAACAACCAACTCTTTGAATTTACTTTTGCACTTAGCTTAATTTAGTTTAATTATAAAGCTACTTGGTAACACAATTTCCACAAACTCCCTGTGTTCGATACCCGCTTTTCGCTATCTAATAGTTGTAATCGGTTTATTTTTTAGTGAGTCTTCGACCTCACGTCAAGCCCTTGAAAAGGTACCATACCAATACTAGAGTGAAAACTATTATTATTTGAGAACTCGATAAGCGGTAGATGAACATCCCAATTTCCTCCAAATTCGAGGACACAAGAACGGAGCATATCCTCTAAAGTTTGGATCGTTCGCTCGGATTGACCGTCAGATTGCGGGTGATAAGCAATACTAACATCCAATCAAGTACCCAACGCGGATTGAAGTGACTTCAAAAAACAAGAAGTAAAATGACCATCACGATCGGAGATAATAGATAAAGGAGTCCCATAATGACAAACAATATTCTCAACGTAAATACGCGCCAATTGATCAACAGAATACGTCTCTTTGATGGGAATGAAATGAGCAGACTTGGTCAGACGATCAACGATTACCCAAATACTATCATGTTGCTTGCAGGTAGAAGGAAGCTTACTGATAAAATCCATGGCAATACCTTCCCATTTCCACTCGGGGACGGAAGGTTGCTCGAGTAAACCAAAAAGGTCGATGATGTTCGGCTTTGACTTTGGAACAAGTGAGACATTTAGAAACATACAAATAGATATATTTCTACATACCAGGCCACCAATTGACAGAACGAAGGTCAGCGTACATCTTATCCGCACTGGGATGTATGGAATATCGTGACTTATGAGCTTCGTCCATAATAAATGTGCGAAGATCATCACGATTGGGATCCATAAGTAGTTCAGAAAGTAAAGCAGACCATTGGTTTAGTTTCAAGTTGGGTTTCGGCACCACACGACATCTCGTCATACAAATTGCCTTCGGTGATGAATTCGTGTTGAGCATCTAGCTAACGCTTTTCGAGATCATTTTGAACAAGAACACAAGTAAGAAGTATAGATTTGAATGGCTTCTTACGACTGAGAGCGTCGGCCAAGACATTCGACTTTCAAGGATGATAGCGAATTTCGCATTCGTAGTCGCTAAGCAACTCGGCCCATCGACGTTGTCTCATATTGAGTTCTTTTTGGTCAAAAATGTGTTGGAGACTCTTGTGATCGGTAAACACCACTCTCTTCGTACCATAGAGATAATGTCTCCAAATTTTCAAGGCAATTACAATAGCACCAAGTTCGAGATCATGCATCGTATAATTTTTCGCGTGAACCTTGAGTTGTTTCAAAGCGTAAGCGATAACCTTTCATCGTTGCATAAGAATGCAACCAAAACCTTGGTTAGAAGCGTCGCAGAAAACAAAAAAATATTCATTTCCTTCCAGAAGAGCAAGGATAGGAGCATTGCAAAGCATGTCCTTAAGAGTTTCAAAGGCTTCTTCTTGCTTTAACCCCCACACAAAGGCTTTACCTTTGTGTCTTAAGGCGGTGAGGGGCAATGCAATCTTGGAAAAGTTTTGAATGAAACGACGGTAATAACCATCCAAACCGAGAAAAGAACGAACTTCGGTGGGAGATGTAGGCGGCTTCCAATTCTTAACAGCTTCGATCTTTGCAGGATCAACATGAATACCCTTGTCGTTAACAATATGGCCCAAAAACTGAACTTCTTTCAACCAAAACTCGCACTTAGAAAAATTGGCATACAATTGCTCCTTTCGAAGCAGATCAAGAATGGTATGGAGATGATTTTTGTGGTAGCTCTTAGATTTCGAATAGATTAAGATGTCATCGATGAAAACAATAACGAACTTGTCCAAATAAGGTTTACAAACACGGTTCACGAGGTCCATAAACATCGCGGGTGCGTTTGTCAACCCAAAAGGCATAACACAGAACTCGTAATGACCATAACGAGTACGAAAGGCGGTCTTAGGGATGTCATCTTCACTAACTCGGAGTTGATGATAACCCATTTGGAGATCGATCTTCGAGAAGCATGCGGCTCCTTGAAGTTGATCAAAGAGATCGTCGATTCAAGGGAGCGGATAACGATTCTTAACGGTAAGCTTGTTGAGTTCACGATAGTCAATGCACATGCGAAAAGAACCATCCTTCTTCTTGACAAATAGCACGGGTGCACCCCAAGGAGAAGAACTTGTGTGAATAAAACCCTTTTCCGAAACTTCTTGGAGTTGGCTCGAGAGTTCTTGCATCTCTAAGGGTGCAAGACGGTAAGGGGCTTTAGCTACGTGGTTAGCTCTGGGTATAAGATCAATTCGGAATTCGACTTGGCGAACCGGAGGAAGACCAGTGACATCATTGGGAAAAACATCGGGAAACTCGTGAACAACCGGGATATCAGATAATTTATTTTCTTTCCACTCTTTCTCCACCACAAGAGCTAGGAATGCGATACATTTCTTGCGCAAATAACGATGAGCTTGAAAGAACGACATGAGATTAATCTTAGACGTTGGAGTATCACCGAAAACCTTGAGAACACGACCGTTTTCGAGAGGTATACGAATGAACTTTTCGAAACAAACAACTTCCACATGATTATAAGTTAACCAATCCATCCCTACGATCACATCGAAACTACCCATTTGCATCGGAATGAGGTCAATTAAAAACTCGACTTTGTTAAGAACTATGACACAATCCCTGACTACCGAGTCAATCATAATAGAATTTCCGTCGGCTACTTCTACGGTAAAAGGTCTAAATAACTTATCCCGAGGCTTATCAATAATATACGCAAAATCCAAAGATATAAAACTCTTATCGGCACCCGTATCAAATAAAACCGAAGCATAACGACTATCAATGAGAAACGTACCATTCACCACATCGCTAGAACTCTGAGCTTGATTCACATTCATCATAAACGCATGACCATTGGACCCTTGAGGGGTTTGAGAAACTTGGTTCAAAGGAGGATCTTGAATAACGGGGGCTTGTGTTGATGCCGGTGGAGGAGCCATGAGCTGAGGCATGAGGTGCATGGGTTTGGGGTGCATAGGCTTGAGGCTGGTAGGTTTGCACCCGGTAGGCTTGAGCAGTGTAGTACGGTGCATGGTATACTTAGGCTTGTGGTGGATGGGTAACATAAGGAGGTGCAGGCATGACATGGGCTTGGTTAGCATGGGTGAGTAATGGGCAGGCGTTACGGAAATGGTTAGGGTCTCCGCGATGGTAGCAAGCTCAGGTATTAGGAATACCTGGCTGAGCAGGGTTAGTAGGAGGTCTAGCAGTAGGGGATGCAGACCGAGTTTAGACAACTTGAGAACCAGGCGGTGCACGACAAGTATTGGCAAGGTGGCAGTAACGGTTGCATTGAGCGCACAACCAGAAACGGGATTGGACCGGGTGATGGCGGTTACACTTGGCACAAAGGGGATGTGGACCAAAGTAAGCTTTCTTTTTCGGGGCATCAGGGTCATTTGGGGCTTGGTTGTTAGGTTGGTTGATGGGGTAGTTTTAGTGGTTGGGCTTACGTTTTTGGTGGTTCTTGTTGAAGCGGTTGTTGTTGTTGTGGGAAGGTTTGGTCTCAGCCTTGGCATTGGTAAAGGAGTCGGTCTTAGTCTTGTCGGGAGTTGGCTTGGAATCCTCGCGAGACAAGGCTCCATCCCTAACGTGACTATCGGTGAGGGAGGCAGCTAGGTCCATTTCCTCACCGATGGTTGATGGGTTACCACTCATTACGGCATCACAGAAAATGATCGGGAAACCGCGAATGTACTTCTGAATGACGCGGGTCTCGGGGGTTACCATATGTGGAACAATACGGCTAAGCTCACGTAATCGGTTAGAATAAGTGGAGTTATCCCCACCAATTGGCTTGAGATCCCAAAACTCCGCTTCCAATCTCTGCAGTTCATGTTCCGGTAAAAATTCCTTCTTCATGGCCTCCTTAAGTTCCTCCCAAGGCATAGCCACGACCAAATCAGACCCTTGGTCGTTCCTCAGGGCATTCCACTAGATAACAGCTCGATCCACAAAGCGGCTAGAAGCAAACTTGGTCCGTTTGACATCCGGACATTCACAGTGGATAAATATGTTTTCCATTTCTTCAAACCATTGGAGCAAGGCGGTGGCATTTTCCTCACCATGGAAAGATGGAGGTTTGGTACTCAAGAAGTTACGGAAATCATAGTTATTGGGTTCGGCCGAGGTGGCTGAACTGTTGGAGTTGAGGCTCAGGATTTGGGCGACAATTTTTGGCATTGCAGCAGCAAATTCTCTCGTGATTCTAGCAGCCAGGCGGCCGTCGTGTGAGCCAGATGAACGTTGGTGACGACGTTGATTTCTGAGTGACGACATTCTACGGGAAAATAAGAGTAAAGGTTTGTGAGTTGGGGATCATATGTGTAAATCTTTAAGAGTGGACGTAACTAAAGCGGTTAATGTGAGATAACCAGCATGAGGAGACGATGTTAGTTAAAAGTGTTAAGTTTCTGTTAGGTTAGTCTCACACAAAAATCTAACGAAATGCATCTCGGGAGGTTGGCCTCCCATGAGCTTTCCATGGCAATTCAAATGGCCCAACAATAATTAACGAATAAACAATTGAGTTGGATAGCTCATGAACGTTACATGGCAATTTGATTGTCCCAACTAATTAACGAAATATCAATGCAATATAGTTTGTCGGCCCGATGAACGTCTTTCACCGACCAAACTAAATAACGAACAATCGAAATAAAATATGGGTAGTTGGAGTATCTTGTGAACCACCACGTTGATGACTCCGACAAAAATACAAAACAAGTTAAGGAATGGATAGTCGGGATTCCTGACTAACCACTTGAAATAACGTAAAAACCATAATCGGAAGGTTACCGAATTTAATCCACGAACCCGTGAATTCGGTTTAAAAAATATAGGGATGCAACCACTAGTGTGGTTACGGTTGACAGCTTAGGGTGTTGGTCATATGGCATTCATGAGTCTCGCTCAGGTCTATAGGGTTGAGTACCGTGGTCAGGTAATCACCCGGGTAAGGAATAGCGTCTTACCTTTGGTTCTTGGAACCGTTTTGCCAGTGCCCAACTCATATTTCTCTCCCCTTTTCATATGATAGGGACATGCCACATAACCTAGCCCTAAGGTGAACGAGCGAAAACAACAGGTGGGAATTCTTAAGGAAATTTCCCACAATTAAAAGCAATCTAATTATTGATTTTTAAATTTAAATAAAAAATTTGAGTTTTGAGGCATGGCCTCGGAACAGTGTGTGTGTGCATGATAATAATTATAATAAAATTATTAACTAAGGGAAAGCAGTAACAATCAAATAGAACACGTAAGGTAGACAGATAAGCACGTATAGGGCTCCTAAACATGTGTCTAAGGCAATCTCTAACGACCTATCTTAAACCTTCGGCTATGATACCAATCTGTCACACCCCAACCTACGGCAGAAATGCCGAGCGCGTGGACTGATTGTCACAGCTCGCAAGGTTACTATCACGCAAAATTATATATTTAAATATCTATTTAATAAATTAAAATAACACCATTATTCATTTACAAAATCCAAAGTAAACGAAACATCAAATAAATCAAAATCATGAAAATTCATAGTCTTAATATAAATTCTTCTAGCATAAGTCCTTAAACAAGTCTTCTAAGTCCACACACTTCACATCAAACGGGGACCTGCATATGCGTTGAAAATAATATAGTTTGTCAACACGAGGTTTAGTGAGCAACACACCAGTTCAGTTATACATACAATATATAATAAAATACGTAGCTGCAACGAGTCATATGAGATTTAACCAATCAACCAATGAGCAAATAAAATGAGATGTCGAAAAGCACAAGGCTATAACGACTAGCGTATGATCATACTATTTTATGAAATTATGCTGGACCTCTCTGAATGTGGTTCACAATGAGCACATAAACATATAACAAGTATGGCATGAGATTAGTTAGCACATAAGACAAACAGTTGCAATTTTGTGTATAGATAAATGTGAAAAGATACTAAGTTACGCATATGTCCCCAAAACGTGATAAAACGAGTAAAATGGAGGGGAATGTGGTACTCACCTCAGATGAACGAGGATGATTAATGTAGTGAGAATGAGAGAAGAAATTACACGCGAACGTTAGAGCCTATTAGGAAACGAGAGTAAACGGACTCGTTAAGTACAAGATTTAACTAGATAATTAATAACAAAGAAATATTATTTTAATATTTTATTTATAAGGATTCATTATTAAACTATTATTTTGATTTATGAAAATATATACTTAATAAAATGTTATTATAGTTTTCTTTTTATAAATATATAAAAAATATTAATTTACTTAATTTTTTTTATATATGTTAAACATTATTATTTAATTTAGGACGTACTTTATATTTATATTTTTGTATATATATATATATGTGTGTGTGTGTGTAATTATACCTTTGTGTAAATACGAAAGTTAAACGAGTATAAAGCGTCGGTTTTTAGTGAAATATTCATTATTAAACATTATTATTATTATTAATACAATGGGTTATACATTAAAAGAAATGAAAGAAGATATTTCCAAAAATAAACGGAGTGCAGGAGGGTCGAACCTGCGACCTCCGCCTCCATATTCAAACATGTTAACCAGTTGGGCTACCCAGCTTTATGCAACAAAACCCGTTTCCAAATAAATATAAACGCCGACTGTTCATCCCCAAACTGATTAAACAAACCCTAAAATCAAAACTTATCCATTTGATATAATTGATCAAATTGATTATAGGGTTATCGATGAACATGATTTCACGAACCAAACCATGCTTTTAATTACCTTGAATGATGAACAGAAGAGGGAGAACGAAGGTGGAACAGGGCCGGCTGAGTTAAGGTGATGAACGAGTAATTCACGAGCAAAATGATTCAATTAAATAGGGGGTATTGTCGGCCAACAAACAAGGAATGAATCCTTACAATTAATTGGATTATTAACGATGATATCGTGTCCATCCATGATTTAGGGTTGACGGTTAGGTTAAAAAAGGAAAAAAACGAATCAAATTGGTGTAATTAACTTAATCAGTTCGTCGGTGAGCCGCGTTTTACATAAATAAACGATTTCCTAAATCGTAATTTGGTTACAAACGGATTTAGACAGCTAATAGATTGATTGTTTGTTCGGGTACAAGAAAACCCATTTAGACAAAGGTATGGGTAAATGGATTAACCAGTTAAGAAGGTGGGTTATAACATAAGTTACTCTCAGGCCCTTGGAGTTTGAGGTTGGGTATATAAACGAGTGGAACTTATACTTCGAGTGTAATCAACAAATATTAAATAACTAAGTACAATAAATACACTCGATAAATGCGGAAATTTTATTAATGATAGAGCCCGGACCCGTAAATGGGTCGGGTAACGGTTACAGAGTAAAAGTGGAAAACCCGAAAGGTTACATGTGTTTCATGACCTTGGCAACCTCCTTATTGACTTAAAGACGCCCATATCCAAGGTCGTATATCTTGGAGTCGACGGTTCATTTCGTCGAATTGGTCTTTGTATTCAACACCCACACTCGCACCCAATGACGACCCCTTTCCCATTCCCATGTCATCTTCTACCGCCCAGTCGAATGAGCTCCAAGTCCTCCTCGTCAAGGTTCACGAACTCATTATCGTTTAGGTCGGTATTTCGAGCATCGGACGTTGGCGTTTCTAGATCGTACGAATATGAGGTTTTTAACCTTTTTTGTGGCCACCTACTTCCGGACAAGAAGGGGGATGACAGCCAACTTAAGGTGATCCCTCATAAGCATCCAACAACTCGTGTAATTGAAGACCCGTTGGTACTTAGATACTCTGTCAGTGCGTTTTCCATGATGTTTGCGTCATTGACACTGCTACCCTTCCGAATTTCACTTGTCCGTAAACCCCTTGAAAAAGTTGGCATTTACGGTTTATATCGTTCCATTCTGACGTTATAAAATCCTTCGGCCAATACCCATCCCCTTTGCCCAACAATCCGTGAAAATGTTCAATAACTTTTGTTCCAAAAAAAACGTCAGCCTTTAGATGATCGGCTAAAAAAAGTAAGTATTAAAAGAAATAATAATAAATAGTATTAAACACTTACATGCTTCAAGATCTTTCAAGATAGGGAGTCACGCCCTTGTGTCTCATACTCGGACTGTATCCACGGAATAACGGTTTTTTAATTCGGAGGGCCGTTCATGTCGTTCTTCTTGTGTGCTCGCAAACATCTGCCTTTTTTCTTGCACCATCCAGGTTAAGCCACCGGTGCTTGTTGTATCTCTGGCATCGTCTCGTTTTCAAAACCACAACCGGCTTTGTTATAAAACGAGGTTATAGTGGGCAATATCCCTAACATTTGAATGTAGTTCATTGTGTTTTAATCGAAATTAACACTGGCGGGTCGGTTTGGGGGTCGGTTGGGTGGTATTCAGGCTTCGATTGAAAGACGCGATTTGTTGGTATAAAAGTTGGCTAAAAACGAACATTGACGGATTGAATGGATTCATACTGGTTGTTTTTTTTTTAAGTTGGGATCAATTGTTGTAGAGAATAAGAAAGAGTTGTGTTTAAATTTTAAGAACTAGTGTTTACAATAAGGTTTCGGTTTAAAATAATAAATGTTTTAATTTAATATTATTTTTTTATTTTTAGCAGTTAACAACGGCTAGGTTTTGGATATCATGCAATTTCTTTACTTCAAAGCTTGAAGCCTAAATGACAAAACTGAAAAAATTAAAACTGAGCCCATAGTAAAAAATAAAAAACTTAAAGCCAAACGGTTTCAAAAAACCAAAAAAATCTAATGTTCACCTTCTTTTTCCTCAACAGTGCAAAGTTTTCATTCAAATTTATATTTTGATGATATAGATATTTTATGAAGATACTTTTTTTCTTAATCGTTAAGTTTTGGCTAAATTCTTTATGACAAAAATAATTTGTAAGTATAATACAAGGTTTAGGTTACTTTAATATTAAAAACTCAATTTTATTAATCTCAAAAACCCACTTACATCTTCACTCATCTCCTATAACCACCACTACTCGACAGCCCACCGCAACACAACCGTCACACCCACCACCACCACCACCTCGCGCGGAAAAGTCTTTAAAAATTTCGTCGGAAAATTTCACCGGAAAACAATCCCCCGAAAATTTCACCAAAAAGTCGCCGGAAAACAGTCACCGGAAAAAACACAATGGAAAACACATTATGAAAAAACAAAATGTAAAAAACACTTTGAAAAAAAACCACAATTGTATAACACAATTTAAAAAATCACAATACTAAAAATAACACAATGAAAATCACAATTGTATATACACAATTTTTATAAGACAAATTTGTAAAAAACCCACTAATTTTTTTTATATATCAATATGATACCCAAAAAAATAAAAATCACTTGTTATTATAATAAATTTGTGTTCTAAAAAAATGTCATTAAAAATAATTATAGACGTTTTAAAATGATAAGGAAATTTAACATAAAATAATTATAGACGTTTTAAAATGATAAGAGAATTTAACATGTGCAGTCACGCATTGCATGTGAAATGTGTTATACCTATTATATGCTTCCCCTTTTTATATTTGATTTCCTCCCTAAACTAATCTCTAACCATCCATATTAAAAACCAATTGAGTAGACTACTTATTATCCTTCCTTAAAAAATACCATACTTTCTAAATGCACATAAAACCGGTTTTGGGGCAAATGGGCTGAATTGCTTCGATTTGTATGGTGCAGTCCATTTCAACAGTTCATAAAGCATACACCTACCTCTCAATCATCAAATCAAGAACTTAACTTAAATCATGTCTTTACCACCAACACAACAAAACCAAGATCCAAACATACAAATTAAAACCATTATCCAGAACAAGTCCATCATCAGCAGCAGATCATAAACTAGAGTCAAACCTTAGGCTTCAGCAGCCGGCTGAGTCACACCATACTTGATCAACATCTTACTCAAAGCATCAGGCGAACAAACCTCGTACTTAACCTTCCCAGAACTTGACAAAAAGATCTCAGCCAATTCAAGCTTATCAGAACTCAAACTAGTACTATCCATTGTCTTACTAAGCACCTTAAGCGCCAGCTGGACCGCCTCTTCCTGACTAATATCATCCTTATAATCCTGCTTCAACATCGACTGTGCTGCCTGATTGTTAGCCCCGACCGCTGCAGCCTTCCACCCACCATAGTTCCCACTCGGGTCACTCAAATAAAGTTGAAACCCATAATTCATATCCCACCCCGCAAACAAAAACGAAACCCCGAAAGGTCGTAGCCCACCGAACTGCGTGTAGCCTTGCTTGGTGTCACAAAGTGATTGGACCAGTTGTTCAACCGGCATCGGCTCTTGGTACGAAAACGTGTAACGTTGGGCTTGAACACGGGCCGTGTTGATTAGTATGTTGGCGTCCGACATTATCCCGGCTACCGCACACGCCACATGGTCGTCGATTTTGTACATTTTTCCGGTGGAGATTGAGGTTTGGAGGAGTTTTGATGTTACTTTTTTCTCACCGACTAGAACCACGCCGTCTTTTGAGAGGATCCCGATCGCGGACCCTGCATTGCCAATTGCTTCCATCGCGTATTCGACTTGGTAGAGTCGGCCTTCAGGGGAGAATATTGTTGTTCGGCTGTCATACCTTCTCGACATCTGTTTTTAAGATTTTATAAAAACAGAATGTGTTATAAACTATATAAAGTTTTGTCATAACATCTCCAGATATATGAATTCATTTATATTTCCTAATTTCTAACCTTGAATAGTTGTTTGAACTTTAAAGCATTCTTTTAACAGAAAGATAAAGACTATTAAGGGATAAAACTATATTCAGCATGTCCCAAAATATAATTACCAGGTAATTTTGTAATTTTATTGTTTGTATAATCTGCAGACTGCAGGTATATATGACTTTTAAGAAGCATTTAGAAGCAACTAGACGTACAAAGTCATCGTTAAATTCATCTTAACTAAGAATGTTGTAGTGACCGCCTGACTGGATCATTTTTAGGTTCAGAAGTCAATTCATACGTTAGAATTTAAGAATCAAGACCAATCTTGCAAGAAATCAAAGTCCAAAAACCTAAATAGAGGTCAATAAAATTGTCCTTGAAGATCGTACGACATCTTACCCAAAATTAATTAGTAACATCGTTTATTCCAAGAACAGTATACTTTGTTTTAATAATATCATATTACTATTTAGAAAGTACAGTGCACCAAAATTACTCTTTGAAGTCACATTGTCTTGATTTATAATGCAATCTCTTCATGGGTATCGGTGAAAAATATTCACTGAATTTAGAAGACAATTACACTTTGGATTATAAACTGATAGGCGTTGAATATTGAAAAGATAAAATCAAATGTGTAAAGTATATTGAATTGAAGAAGATGATCTCATGGATCTACAACTAGATAACTATCCACCGAAGTGGTCCAGGGCTACGTCCTACCCATGCTAATGCAATGAGCCCTAACAAACTAGGTAATATCTCTCCTGCCTCTCTAATTAACTATTGATCCTTATTTATAAAAATAGAACTTACACTTACCCCCCCCACACACACACACACACAATTACAAAAGACTATTAAGTAACAAACTCGAATAAGATCTCTATCATAAACTAAAGACAAAAATAAATGTCTGATACATTTAAATCCAAAATTTCTAGCAAGATATGAAAACATAAGTCACAGAACACGACACGCATAATTGTTAACCAACCCATGAAATATAACTAATCTAATTTCCAAGTTCCATCGTATTCACACCTGCACATATAACTAGCTATCACTGAATCATAAAAATTCAATACTAATTCCTCAAAAAGTTCACTGAGCATTATTAGTAGAGTCACATATAAAACTAGCATCTTCACATATATGAATTCTTCTTGTATATTTGTTAAAACTCAGTGAACAAGTTTAATATCTAGACTTCAATCGTTGTTTGAACTTCGAAGCATTCTTTTAACAGAAAGATTAATAGAGATAAAAAAAACAAAACTATATTCGACATTCCCTAAAAACAACTACCAGCTCATTTTCTTATTTTACCGTTAGTACGTCTCTCAACGGCCGTTCCCAACATAAATCAATCTTAACCAAGAATCTTTCAATACGTAAATTATTTTTAGGTCAAAAAGTTAACTCATACAATATAACCAAAACCAATATTACAAGAAATCAAACTCGAAATTGAAGATTGTATTGTATGTATGACATGTTACCCTAAATCCTTATTGATATATATATTCACCAAACGCTATTAAACTACATACATACATACATACATACTAAAATCAGAATTGAAATAAAATATATAAACCTAACAATGATTCGAGTGAACATATATTTGACCTAACTCCTAAATCTACATTGAACATAAAATTTCAATTAATTGGAGGAATGACCTTGATTTGAAGAGTGAAAATAAAATAAATTACGAGCGCCGTGGTGAGGCTTATACTCTCGCTCGGTACGGAGTTTTATTGTGCCCCAACTCAACAGGATTCTTTCTTCTGTTTTTTCTGGGTTCTAAATGATGAATAGGGCCACCCGAACTCAACACGGCTGTCTGTCGACTAACATGACCCCGGGTCGGTTTAAGTTGACCCGTTTAACTAATATAATAAAAATAACATTTTCTTTTTTATAATGATACACTTGTAATTTCTAGTTCTTTTTCAAGATTTATAATAATTTTTCAAAAATATATATATATATACATATACATATTACTCATTTACTCTACCTGTTATAAGTTATATCAATTTTATTTTTCACTTTTTCTAAATAAATTGGATAAACAGTTCATGCTCGGGTCTACATAAATTTAAGTGTGCAGGTTAGGTTTGAAACTTTGACACGAATAATAATATGGGTCTTGTTCGGGATACACATTTCAACCTTTCAACCCGACACAACTAGTACTTTAACCGTCCGGTAGACGGGAATATTAACGTGAGAATATGATTACACTAATTAAGTAATTAACGAACTTACAAAACAAATGCACTCAAAGAGATCAGGACCTTTCCCAAAGAGCCCAAACACACAATGAAATTACTCTAAACAATTTTAATATGCACTTATGAAACTAAAATCAGAGGCTCATCTCCCATGCATATTCTGAATCTCAAAATTATCTACAAAAATATATCTCACTAGGATCTAAAATAGTCAACAACCCAATTAAGTAACAATCCACCATGCTTTGGGTTACACAAAAAAACGATTTTATATATTTTTGTAATTAAGCCAATGCCTTAGTAGTTATTTCCATAGACAAGATCGATTATAAGCAATTAAGCATCATTCGTATCCTCTTCAAGCTACAAGTGTTCATCAATAAAAATTTTCAATTCAAATATAATGTTACGAAAACATATACAAATTCATATCAACCAGATTTTGACCAAAAAAGTCAACCTTGGGCAAGGAAGTCAAAAATTGCCTTATTTGCCAAGGAAGTCAAAAATAATCGAAACAACTCCATATTGAAGATTTTCAGTAATATCTAAAGTACCCTTGATGGTACGAAACTTCATTTTACTCGCATTATATTTGTAACTTTTCTGATAACCAAATTACCCATAATGTTGATAAAGTCATTTTGAGTCATTTATTATTGACTTTCAAGCGCTATTAGGGTTGATGGTTGTTCCAATTTTTAAACATCATATTTTCTATATATTTTATTATTTAAAGTTGTCTAGCCAACATCTAAACAAACCAAACATTCGGTGGCCTGTTCGTGAACCGTTCGATAGCGTCATGCCATTTCCATTCTAGCAAGGCCCTATTTCTTTTCCTCTGCTTCTCCGTACGACGGATCTTGAAAACATAAATAATTTGTCTGTTAGTAGTTCATAAACTCCCTAAGCCATATGAAACACTACCTCGTTGTTGAACTCATGAGAAAGCGGTGATTTGTAAGGACTAAAGGGGCCGAATGATAAAATGTCACACCCCGACCAAAGGCCGTGGAATATGTCGGGGCGTAACGTATTGACTGGACAGTGGCTCAAAAGACACTAATTAAAGCGACAATAAATATTTAATTTCATTAACATTAAACACGTACACAAATTCAATAATTAAAACAATTACATCGTATTTTTGTATGTTGAATTATATCCTAAAGTAAAACTAATTTCTTCAATCTTGAACAACGTAAATTACTTGTACATGTAGCATGTATAAAAATAGAGTTTGTCAACACGAATGTTGGTGAGAATACATAAGATTTAGTCGAGATATATATAGATAAAAAAAAGCACAATTCATATATTAATGTTTAGCATTACAATTCCTATGAAAATATAAACAACTACATAGATGTGGATCTGTTCCTATTGATACAAAATCAATGTACCTGGGTCAATGTATGATTGTCACACCCTCAAAATCCACTAACGAAGTTTTACCGTCAGAGGGTGTGAACTAACAGGATCGGAATCATTAGTTATAATCAAACACCATATTTAAAGTTTTCAAAACCAACAAGACATCAAGTCTTAAATGAAATGCGGAAGCGTAAATTATAAACCAAAAAGTTGCGCCACACAGGACGACTTAAAAACCCAATTTATCAAGATAAAAATTAAAGAAGTTTTTAGAGCAGTGGTGTTTAGCAAATGCATGTCCAATACCGCGGGCCCGCCTCGTCTACCTGAGAATAACATACTAAAAGTGTCAACACAAAGGTTGGTGAGTTCACAAGTTTATACAAATAAATTAATGCGTTTGCGTTACCAGATAGTGTTAACTCAATTATATATCAATAGGTAGCTAACCTATCAAGCATGCGTTACTAAGTGTTCGAGTTCCTCCTCGGGGTTAGAGTTTAGTTTAGAATTCGGGTTCGGGTTGTCACATCAAGGAAGGTTTAGAGTCGAGTTTAGAGTTGGGTGGGGTTTGAAAAAAAAGCAAATTTTCAGTTTGTCATATCATCCCCCTGTGGAAAGAAATTTCGTCCCAAAATTTAATTCATACCTCTGGTGTATTCTGACGGTTTCTCGGCTTTCACGGTTTTCGGTGCTTGATCCTCGCATTCCCACGAACTCTGGTCCACGTCTCGAGCTCCAACGAACTTTAACGATGGGAATCTTGCTGTGTTTGAGTGTTTTGGTTTCCCAATCCAAAACTCGACTGGTTCTTCGATGAAGCGTAACTGTTCATCAACTTGCAACTCGCCCAAAGGAACTGCTTGTGTTTCGTCAGAAAAGCATTTCTTCAAGTTGGATACATGGAAAACGTTGTGCACGCCATTGAGTTCCGTTGGTAAGTCCAATCGGTACGCTACCGGACCAATACGTTCAGTAATCCGGTATGGGCTAACGTATCGTGGGTTGAGTTTGTTTCGCTTTCCAAAGCGAACTACACCTTTCCAAGGTGAGACTTTCAGTAAAACCTTGTCATTCACTTGGAATTCCAGAGGTTTTCGGCGATTGTCGGCGTAACTCTTTTGGCGATCTCGTGCTGCTGCCATGCGATTTCGGATTTGGACAATATTTTCTAAGGCTTCGAGCACTAATTTGGGGCCAGTGATTTGCCTGTCACCTACTTCTGCCAGCAAAGAGACGATCGACACTTTCGTCCATACAACGCTTCAAAAGGCGCTGCTTTAATGATTGCGTGGTAGCTGTTATTATACGAAAACTCCACCAAGGGCAAGTGGGGTTCCCAACTTTTTCCGAAATCCAACACGCATGCCGCAACATGTCTTCCAAGGTCTGAATGGTGCGTTCACTTTGCCCATCCGTTTGAGGATGGTATGTTGTACTCATATCAAGGCGGGCGCCTAGTGCGTTCTGTAGTGACTTCCAAAAGTGCGAAGTGAAACGAGAATCTCGATCGGATATGATTGAGACAGGCACTCCGTGACTGGACACTACTTCTTTCATGTAGATGCGATTCAATCTTTCCATTTTGTTTGATTCCTTGATCGCTAAGAAATGCGCAGACTTAGTCAACCGGTCAACGATCACCCAGATGGTACCGCATCACGTCGGTGTTTTGGGTAATCCCGTGATGAAATCCATGGAAATGTGTTCCCATTTCCACGTTGGGAGTTCCGGTTGTTGTAACAGTCCGGATGGTTTCTGATACTCCACCTTGACTCTTGCACAAGTTAAACATTTGCTCACATAAGTGGCAATGTCGGCTTTCATGTTTGGCCACCAGTAAAGTGCCTTTAGGTCATGGTACATTTTATCTGAGACAGGGTGAATGGAGTATCGGAATTTGTGTGCCTCGTCCATCACCAGATTTCTCAAGTCTCCGTATCGAGGGACCCAAATCCGGTTTTTGAAATATCGGACCCCGTCCGATTTGGTTTCAAGCTGCTTATCCATGCCCCGCAAGAGTTCTGATAGGAGGTTATCGTCTTTCAAAGCTTCAAGTTGAGCATTACGAATTTGATCAGGTAAATTGGCATGAATTGTGAGTTGTAATGCTCGCACTCGTCTATGCTTATCGGTTTCCTTTCTGCTGAGAGCATCGGCCACTACATTGGCCTTGCCAGGGTGGTATTTGATGGAACAGTCAAAATTTTAAGTAGCTCGACCCAACGACGCTGTGGCATGTTCAACTCCTTCTGATCATAGATATGTCGGAGACTCTTGTGGTCGGTGTAAATGGTGAATCTGGTACCGTACAAGTAATGTCTCCATATCTTTAGAGCAAACACCACAGCTCCGAGTTCCAAGTCATGGGTCGTATAGTTTTTCTCATGGATCCGTAGCTGTCGAGAGGCATAGGCTATAACCTTCTCGAGTTGCATTAACACGCAACCGAGACCCTGTATCGATGCGTCACAATGCACCTCAAAATTTTCCGTTCCCTTGGGAAGGGCTAAGATAGGTGCGCTACAGAGTTTGGTTTTCAACAGTTTGAAGGCAGACTCCTGCGCGTCACCCCAATTGTACTTAGTACCCTTGTGTGTCAGTGCGGTGAGGGGTTGAGCAATCTTTTAAAAACCCTCAATGAAACGTCGGTAGTAGCCAACCAATCCTAGGAATTATCGCACCTCAGTTGGAGTCTTAGGTGCTTCCCAATTTTTTTGATGGCCTCTACCTTGCCTGGATCGACGTGGATACCACTCTCATTGATCACATGTCCTAAGAAGTAAACCTCGCGAAGCCAAAATTCGCATTCCAAAAGATTTGCGTACAATTGTTCCTTCTTTAGCAATTCCAGGATTAACCTCAGGTGTTCTTCATGGTCGGTCTTGTTCTTGGAGTAGACGAAGATATCATCTATGAAAACGATAGCAAACTTGTCGATGTACGCCTTGCATACTCGGTTCATGAGGTCCATGAATACGGCTGGTGCGTTGGTTAAGCCAAAAGGCATAACCGAAAACTTATAGTGACCGTACCGAGTCCTGAATGCCGTCTATGAAATGTCTTCTTCACGCACTCTTAATTGTTGGTAACCAGATCTCAAATCTATCTTCGAGTAGTAACTCGATCCTTGAAGGTGGTCAAAATGATCATCAATTCGCGGTAGGGGATAACGGTTCTTGACCGTCACCTTGTTCAGCTCTCGGTAGTCGATGCACATGCAGAAAGTCCCATCCTTCTTTCGGACAAATAGGACAGGGGCTCCAGCTGGCCGGTGGATAGTTACACATCTCAAAAGCTGACTCTGCCTTCTCGGCCCAACGCAGGAAACCTATGGCTCCCTCAGTGCCGTCAAACGAATTGGGCTTGCAGTCCAAGTAGTTCTTGAAAGTACAGACTCTAGATGGACCTCCCGCTTGATTCTGAATATGCGCAGCTAGAGCTGCCGACGCATGGTCATTCATCAAAGCTTGGAGTTCTGCTGCGGTCATGTTGATGTTACCGCGACCACGTCCAGCGTTTCTTCTAGACATCTCCCTTCCATCTAGGTGTTATCATCCTTAGATGTCGTTGTATGAGGACAAGTCCGAGTGTGCCTCCTGCTCAGCCGGCTCTTCCTCCGGTTCCTCTTCGGGTTCCGCCTCGGGGTCTTCTTCAGATCCTCTTCCTGTCCTGCTGCGTTAGGAGCAATTCGCGCCTCTAGTGTCTCACAACGAGCTAGAGCTACTGCTGCAAGGCTTCTTGCTTTCCAACCTTCGTTCTGCAAGTCTATCATCTCTGACTGCATCTTGGTCACTACCTTCATTTGCTGCACATGAGCATCCTGAACTTCCTTCATGGCTTCGGTCAGGTAGGTAAGTCTCCTCCAAGCATTAGCTCCATCCTCTTTCACTTCAGTAACCTTCGCTCTCGTGGAGCGCATAAAGCCCACTTCACGCTCTAAACAGGAAGCGAGAGCTGCGAAAGCACGCTCCATTGGTTCGGTTATGGATGGTAACGTGTTGAAGGGTATAGGACAGCCTGGGAGAGGTAGTGGTGGAACTTGCTCATGGTAAACCATACGCTCGATTAGACTCGGGTACCATCTCTAGTTACTGTTTTCTTCGCACACGTCTCTAGATGGGAGATGTCTCTTCGGTGCAGGGGCTGCTAGTGCCGAGACTACTCGGGGTGGTGATGATTTGGGTAGATGTGGTTCTATTCCAGGGGCATGATGATGATTATGATGGCGTCGACATCCTTATAGGTTAAGTCGTGTATGGGTTACGCGCATATGAGTGAATGAGGTAAAGAGATAAAGGAAACGAATAACAAAATATATAATACGTATTTATATATGCAATGCGTAAAATTATAACTAATGGGTCGTTGCGGTTATAGTCTAGTATGAATGCATTTTTTAGTTCACTATAACCAATGGCCCTGATACCAATCTGTCTCACCCTCAAAATCCACTAACGGAGTTTTACCGTCAGAGGGTGTGAACTAACAGGATCAGAATCATTAGTTATAATCAAACACCATATTTAAAGTTTTCAAAACCAACAAGACATCAAGTCTTAAATGAAATGCGGAAGCGTAAATTATAAACCAAAAAGTTGCGCCACACAAGACGACTTAAAAACCCACTTTATCAAGATAAAAATTAAAGAATTTTTAGAGCAATGGTGTTTACCGAATGCATGTCCAATACAGCGCGCCCGCCTCGGCTACCTGAGAATAACATACTAAAAGTGTCAACACAAAGGTTGGTGAGTTCACAAGTTTATACAAATAAATTAATGCGTTTGCGTTTGCGTTTGCGTTACCAGTCGCAATGAAACGTCAGTAGTAGCCAGCCAATCCTAGGAATTGTCGCACCTCAGTCGCAGTCTTAGGTGCTTCCCAGTTTTTTTAATGGCCTCTACCTTGCCTGGATCGACGTGGATACCACACTCAATGATCACATGTCCTAAGAAGTGAACCTCGCGAAGCCAAAATTCGCATTTCGAAAGCTTTGCGTACAATTGTTCCTTCTATAGCAATTCCAGGATTAACCTCGGGTGTTCTTCATGGTCGGTCTTGTTCTTGGAGTAGACGAGGATATCATCTATGAAAACGATAGCAAACTTGTCGAGGTACGCCTTGCATAATCGGTTCATGAGGTCCATGAATACGGCTGGTGCGTTGGTTAAGCCAAAAGGCATAACCGAAAATTCAGAGTGACTGTACCGAGTTCTGAATGCCGTCTTTGAAATGTCTTCTTCGCGCACTCATAATTAATGGTAACCA
Organism: Bidens hawaiensis; assembly: GCF_021521415.1. Taxonomy (NCBI): domain Eukaryota; kingdom Viridiplantae; phylum Streptophyta; class Magnoliopsida; order Asterales; family Asteraceae; genus Bidens; species Bidens hawaiensis. Next base: position 10,912 of record NW_027499466.1, on the reverse strand, counting down.
GATCTCAAATGGATCTTCGAGTAGTAACTCGAACCCTGAAGCTGGTCAAAAAGATCATCAATTCGCGGTAGGGGATAACGGTTCTTGACCGTCACCTTGTTCAGCTCTCGGTAGTCGATGCCCATGCGGAAAGTCCCGTCCTTCTTTCGGACAAATAGGACAGGGGCTTCCCATGGTGATGAACTGGGTCGGATGAAACCTTTATCCAACAAGTCTTGTAGTTGAGTGGACAACTCCTGAAGCTCACCCGGTGCGAGCCGAGACGGGGCTCATGCTATGGGTGGCGCACCAGGGGCTAAGTCAATTTGGAACTCGACTTGTCGTATGGGTGGGAGACCTGGAAAATCTTTTAGGAAAACTTCAGGAAAATTTCGCACAATCGGTATGTCTTCGATCCGCTTCTCTTCCGCGGGTTTCTCAATAACATGGGCTAAAATTGCCAGATGACCCTTTCGTAAATATTTCTGCGCCTTCATGAGGGTGATGATGCTGGTCGTCATGACGCTCTTCTCACCCTGTACCGAGATGATATCGCCGGAAGGAGTAGTGATTTGAACTATCCTATGATGGCATTTAATCTCAGCTCTATTCTCAGATAGCCAGTCCATTCCAAAAACAACGTCGAAACTACCAAGCGTAAAGGGTATGAGGTCGATATCGAAAGTATGACCCGACAGTTTCAACTTACATCCCGCTAGTACATGAGTTGTTTCTATAGACTTACCGTCAGCTAATTCAACAGGGAAATTAGCATTTAACAGGGTTGAGGTTAAGTCTAAGAGTTCACTAAAGGCTTTCGACACAAACTCCTATCAGCTTCAGTGTCAAACAAAATAGAAGCAAAACTATCGTTTACGGGAAAATTACCGGTAACCACGTTCGGATCTCTGCGGGCATGGCCCGATCCAATGACAAAAGCTCTACCCTTAGTACCTCCTCTGTTACTGTTATTACCTCCGCTGCCTTCATTCTGCTTCAATTTTGGACAATCCTTCCTGAAATGACACACCTGACCACACTCAAAGCACCCTTTCGTTGTTGCCGGCTGTTTAGGAGCACCCTTACCCGCTAGGTCTCCCCTACAGTCCTCGGCCTGATGACCCAATTTACCGCATCTCAAACACTTGATACGGTCTCATGGGCCAGTATGGTGATATTTTCACTTGATGCATTTTGGGTACTTTCCAGCATAACCACTCGAACCCTGTTCGCCACCGTTGTTGTTGTTGGAACCCTGGTTATTGAAGTTCCGAGTGAGTTCGGGTCTACGGTGGTGTTGTTGCTGTGGAGGGTTCGATGATGAGGACCTGGTGTTGTCAAATTTCCTCTTTCCATTCCCAGAGTTGTTGTTGTTGTTGTCAGTGCTTGAGTTGTCGCGGGTTTTAGAGGTGGAACCTCTAGGTGGTAACGCACCTTGTGCCACTGCTTGATCCGTCAGCTTGTGGGCTATTGGGATCGCTTGCTAAATAGTCGTCGGTTTGGATGACGTCACCATACCCTGAATCTGGGGTACCAAACCATCAATAAACATCTCGATTCTCTTACTTGGCGGATCTACCATCCGCGGACACATCACCGCCAGTTCGTGGGAACAGGTGGTGTAGGCTTCAATCTCTTAACCCACCATCTTTAACGCCCAAAATTCCGATTCCAGCTTCGAGAGTTCCTCTCTAGGACAATTCTCTTCTCGCGTCATGTTCTTGAATTCCTCCTTCTTCATAGCATTTGCCCATTCCAACCCAAGAATCTGCACATTAGCGTACCACCAGGTGAGGGCGGAATCTTGTAGTGTTCCAGCAGCAAACTTGACCCTGCTAGCCGGTGGACAGTTACACATCTCAAAAGCTGACTCTGCCTTCTCAGCCCAACGCAGGAAACCTATGGCTCCCTCAGTGCCGTCAAACGAATTGGGCATGCAGTCCAGGTAGTTCTTGAAAGTACAGACTCCGGCCGGACCTCCGGCTTGATTCTGAACATGCGCAGCTAGAGCCGCCGCCGCATGGTCATTCAGCAAAGCTTGGAGTTCTGCTGCGGTCATGTTGATGTTACCGCGACCACGTCCAGCGTTTCTTCTAGACATCTCCCTTCCATCTAGGTGTTATCATCCTTAGATGTCGTTGTCTGAGGACAAGTCCGAGTGTGCCTCCTGCTCAGTCGGCTCTTCCTCCGGTTCCTCTTCGGGTTCCGCCTCGGGGTCTTCTTCAGATCCTCTTCCTGTCCTGCTGCGTTAGGAGCAATTCGCGCCTCTAGTGTCTCACAACGAGCTAGAGCTACTGCTGCAAGGCTTCTTGCTTTCCAAACATCATTCTGCAAGTCTATCAACTCTTACTGCATCTTGGTCACTACCTTCATTTGCTGCACATGAGCATCCTGAACTTCCTTCATGGCTTCGGTCAGGTAGGTAAGTCTCCTCCAAGCATTAGCTCCATCCTCTTTCACTTCAGTAACCTTCGCTCTCGTGGAGCGCATAAAGCCCACTTCACGCTCTAAACAGGAAGCGAGAGCTGCGAAAGCACGCTCCATTGGTTCGGTTATGGATGGTAACGTGTTGAAGGATATAGGACAGCCGGGGAGAGGTAGTGGTGGAACTTGCTCACGGTAAACCATACGCTCGATCAGACTCGGGTACCCTCTCAAGTTACCGTTTTCTTCGTACACTTCTCTAGATGGGCGATGTCTCTTCGGTGCAGGGGCTGCTAGTGCCGAGACTACTCGGGGTGGTGATGAGTTGGGTAGCTGTGGTTCTTTTCCAGGGGCATGATGATGATTATGATGGCGTCGACATCCTTACAGGATAAGTCGTGTATGGGTTACGCGCGTATGAGTGAATCATGTAAAGAGATAAAGGAAACGAATAACTAAATATATAATATTTATTTATATATGCAATTCATAAAATTATAACTAATGGGTCGTTGAGGTTATAGTTTACTATGAATGCATTTTTTAGTTCGCTATAACCAATGGCTCTGATACCAATCTGTCACACCCTCAAAATCCACTAACGGAGTTTTACCGTCAGAGAGTGTGAACTAACAGGATCGGAATCATTAGTTATAATCAAAAACCATATTTAAAGTTTTCAAAACCAACAAGACATCAAGTCTTAAATGAAATGCGGAAGCGTAAATTATAAACCAAAAAGTTGCGCCACACAAGACGACTTAAAAACCCACTTTATCAAGATAAAAATTAAAGAAGTTTTTAGAGCAATGGTGTTTAGCGAATGCATGTCCTATACCGCGCGCCCGCCTAGGCTACCAGAGAATAACATACTAAAAGTGTCAACACAAAGGTTGGTGAGTTCACAAGTTTATACAAATAAATTAATGCGTTTGCGTTACCAGATAGTGTTAACTCAATTATATATCAATAGGTAGCTAACCTATCAAGCATGCGTTACTAAGTGTTCGACACCGAAGCTGACTGTTTATCAATTGTCTTGCCACCACGTCAACCACGACCATTGTAATGTGTTAGCCAATATTAAACCCACTCGACCTACAGTCGAGTTTAGAGTTGGATGGGATTTGTCAAACCAAGAAGTACTACTCAACAGTGACTCGCTATTATCCAAATATTAACCGGTTCGATGTTATGAAGGACTTTAGTTGGTTTGTTTTCCACTTAGTCTTACAAGCGATATATAAAGAAAAACAATATCTAAAGCGTGGAGTATGTTATCTTCCCCTAATAAAAGCGTTTAAAAAAAGAGTAAAAGAGGCCGTGAAAATCCTCACTAGTACTCTAAAACAAAAATGAGATTTTCTAAGTATTTATACTACGAGTGAGTCCCTGGACTCAGCACATAAAACTTATGCATGATATACGTTTCGTGTTTCGTTTGTGAAATAAGTGCGACTCGACAAACACGTTGGTGATAAGCTACATGCGTGAACAAATATCGTGTCAAGTGTTACTATTGTACATTACTAGTAAACTAACTCCTACAAGGGCAATTAAGTCATACACATAGCAAACATCGATCAACTATGCACTTTTCATGTTAACTTAAGTAATTCAACAGCTATTTTATCCAGGCAGATTTTCACTCGACAAGATTTCTTTATTTAATAAATCAATACATGTCCAATAAATCACTAAAAATCATCACAGAAGCACACTTGAGTTAGGTTTCTAAAAATATTTTTATTATATTTATATCATATACGTTTTTCTCACAATGATTAAAACATTACAGTAAACACACAGCAGTCATTATCATGCGCAACAGAATGTTATTTTTATTCCCGTTACATGGAAAATCCAAATAATGCAAGAACAATTGGGTTAGATTCCTAACTCAGAATATTAACTTCCAGAAGTGGAATTAACCCCATTGATCTTGTCGTTTATGAGATATCTTAATCACAAAACAGCCTACCAGCAGGCTTCCCGAATCAGACTTGCACAACATATTTGTAAAATAATAAAAACTAACTTTTACACGTCCAAAAATTACAAATTTAGACTTTTTTGAAACTAGACTCGAACTAATACATCATAGAGTCAATAATTACTTCCAAACACAACATTAACATCAAGTTACAGCCATTTAAACACGAATTCAAGAATCTGTCCAGCATCAGTTTTCATCAAAACTCAACATACAATTAACCTATGCACTATAACTCATACATACAACCCTCTAGATGCATAATCCACCAACCATGCATCTCAATTTTACTTTACATGCACAATTAGGGTTTTACTTCAAAGTTCAATTTCAAGAAACATGCAATTAACAATCACTAATAACACAACTAGTTATCAATTCACTAGAAATCATCAACAAACACATAATTAAACCCTAACTCATCATCAATCATCACTTTCAAGATTTAGGGTTTTGATTAACACCTTCAATAGCATAATTAAACTCATAGAATGACTAAAGGGGATGTTAATTACCTATTTAGCACCTTGAATCCTTCACAACAAGCTTGAAATCACTTTGTATGTATGTGTGTGTGGGTTACGGCTGCCAAGGGAGGGAGAGGGGGACAAGAACGATCGTAGGGGGGAAGAGGGAGTTAGGGTTGGGTAATAATCTGATTATAATATTAATTATGTTACACTTAACCCCCTGAACTTCTAGTTAATCAATTTCTAGCATAAACTAGGCTTTTTCTTCTTGAATTTAGTGTTATATATATAAATATCAAGTAACACATAGATTAACACATAATTATCAAATACTTATCGTTTGTTCACCAACGGTTGAGTCGACTCGTGTGTGTTTCGATGAAATTCCAAAAGACTACTTGTTTTGTGATTGTCATGCGTCATTTAAACCCTAATTTAAATGTAATGAGATATGCGTTACAGTTCGTGTGATCTTAAGTTTGAATTAACGGAGTTCGGATTAACGGAGTTAAACTGAAATTGACGAGTGTCACAATGATCATACTAGATGAAAATAGATGAGGATGAGATACCAACCACCAAACATAAAATAAACATTTAAGCACATAGAGTATAATTGTGACAATCGTCAATTTCAGGTTAACTCCGTTAACTCAACTCCGTCAATTCAAACTTAAGATCATTGAATCTATAACGCACACCTCATTACATTTAAACTAGGGTTTAAATGACGCTTAACACTTACTACATGTGTAGTCTTTCGGGAATTGCACCGAAACGCAAACGAGTTGACACAAACGATTGGTGAATAAACGAAAAAAACGTCAAAACAGTAATTATGTGATAATTATGTGTTAGACTTATGTGTTATGTGATAACATCGTTATAAACACTAACTCAAGATGTAAACAAGTTAGTTTAAGCTAGATAAGTAATACTTAGAAGTGGAGGGGCCAAAGTGTAACATGTAGTATTATAAATAATAATAATAATAATAAACCCTAACTTATTATTATTCTCCCCACACAAATCCCGATCGGAAACCCCCCCCCCCCCCTTGGCTCCCTGGCTTCCGTCACTTACACACACACATACAACTTGGATTTCAAGCTTTTGATTGAAGATTAAGGTGCTAGGAAGGTATAATCGACTATCCTATGCATCCTTTATACTTGATTTTGATGTTTAATGGGTTAATTGAAAACCCTAGATGGCCGATTCTATGTGTGTATGAAATTAATATGATTGTTGTTGATTTGATGATGATTTGATAACTAGATTGGATATTGTTACATGTTAATTGTTGTGTCTTTGAATTGAGTTCAAACAAAAACCCTAATCATGTATGTAATGTGTAATTGATGTGCATGGATAGTGTTTATGGAGTCTAGAGTGTTATATGAATGCATGATGGTCCATAGATAGTTAATATGTTGAGTTTGGATGCAAACAGTTTCTGGACAGATTGTGTTATTGATGTTTAATTGACTGTAACGAAGTGTAAATGTGAAAATTGGTTGAGATTATTGATACTACAGTAAACTAGGTTGAGTCTAGTTTCAAAAGAATATAAATTTGCAATTTTTGGACGTGTAGAAGTTAACTTTAATGATTTTACAAAAACGTTGTGCAAAGCTGAGTTGTTAGACCTGCTGTTAGGTTGTTTTGTAAATATTATATCTCATGAACTACGAGACCAATTGGGTTGGTTCCACTTCTGGAAATTGAATTATTGAGTTAGGAACCTAACCCAAGTGGTCTTGCATTTATTGGATTTTTCGTTTAACGGGAATTTCAAATAACATTCTGTTGCGCATGAATTTGACTGTTATGAGTTTGCTGTAATGATTTGATGCTTGTGAGAAACCTATGTGGATTAAAAATATAATAAAATATGTTTTGGAAACCTAAGACATATATGCTTTTGTGATGATTTTTGGTAAATTAATTGTGATGCTATGATCGGTGAGATAGTACAATCTTTCAAGTAGAATTTCTGTCTCGGTGAAACTAGCTGCTGAATTTGGTGAAAATGCATGAAACATGATACTTGCTATATAATTGTTATGTTTTGACCAAATCGCCCTTGCGGGGAATAATTGCTAATTGATTGTCATGATTTGACCAAATTACCCTCGTGGGGAATAATGACTAGTTAATTGTTATGTGTTGACCAAATTGCCCTTACGGGGAGTAATTGCTGGTGATGTACTTTATGAATACATGACACGAAAATACTTGCTTACGCATGTAATGTATCACAACTACATTTGTTAAAGTCACACACGATCCACAAACGAAACACGAAACATGTTATGTGCATAGGTATTATGTGCCGGGTCTTGAGACTCGATAATATTCCGACACTTAGAAAAATCTCTTTGTTGTTTTAGAACGCTAGAGAGAGTTTTTCTGTGACGCGCATCTTGGTGATTTAATTTGGGAATTTCTTCACAAACAGTGAGTTTCACTTTCCCCTTTTAAACTCTTTAAACGCTTTTCACTTGGGGGAGATAACATACTCCGAAAAACGCATTTAAGATTTTGTTAATATAGATTATATATCACTTGTAAAGACTAAGTGGCAAACGCAATAACTAAAGTCCTTCATAACATCGAACCGGTTAATATTTGGATAATAGCGAGTCACTGTTGAGTAGTACTACTGGGTTTGACAAACCCAACCCAACGCTAAACTCGACTGGAGGTCGAGTGGGTGTAATCTTGGCTAAACACATACCATGGTCTGGATGACCTGGTGGCAAGGCAAATGATAAACAGTCAGCTTCGGTGTCGAACACTTAGTGATACTTGTTTTATAGGCTAGCTACCTATAGATATATAATTGACATAACACTATGTGGTAACGCAAAACGCTGTAACGCAAAACGCTTAACGCAAAACGCTGAACGCAAACGCTAAACGCTTTATTTTTATTTAAACTTGTGAACTCACCAACCTTGTGTTGACACTTTTAGTATGTTATTCTCAGGTAGCCGAGGCGGGCGCGCGGTTTAGGAACATGCATTGCTTGAAACATTTTTAATTATGCAAACTTATTTTAAACTGTGATCATTGGGTTTTAAGTCGTCCTGCGTGACGTAACATTGTTTTCTATGGTTTTACGCTTCCGCATTTAATTACTCGTAAACGTTTTCAAGGTTTTGAAACTTTGTTTTATGGTTTGATTATAACTAATGATTCCGATCCTGTTAGTTCACACCCTCTGACGGTAAAACTCCGTTAGTGGATTTTGAGGGTGTGACAGATTGGTATCAAAGCCAGGTTATAGCGAACTAGAGGCTGCATGCATACTAGACTATAACCATGACGACCCATTAGTTATAATGATACGCACTGCATAGATTTGTGTAGTCTTTGTTATCCTATCTCTTTACCTCTTTCACTCATACGCGCGCGCATACACGGCTTACCTGTAGGAATGTCGACGCCGCCACCCTCATCGTCATCTGATCCGATGACTCATGCTCACGGGAAGGAACCGCAGTTACCTACCGCATCGCAACCCCGTGTAGTCCCGGAACTCGAAGCTCCCACACCGAAGAGGTACCGCTTATCCGGAGGCATATACGAAAACGACGTTAGCTCGGATTGGTACCCTAACATGATCAGACGTATGGTCTATCGCGAGCAAGTTCCCCCGTTACCTCACCCGAACCACCCTGCTTATCCCAACACCCTGCCACCCATAAACGAACCTGTAGAGCGAGTTCTCGCAGCTGTTGTTTCATGCTTGGAGCGTGACGTGGGTTACATGCGCTATACGAGAGCGAACGTTTCCGGACTGTTAAAAGACGGAACCGAGACTAAGGAGGAAATTGCCCGCATGGCAGCGGCAATGAAGGAAATACAAGAGGCTAGTGATCAACAGATGAAGATCATGTGAAAGATGCAAGCCGAGATGATAGACTTGCAAGAGCAACTCCAAGTAGCAAGGACCCGAACCGAGATGGCTCTAGAGCGTTGCGATGTCTTACAAATGCAACTTGCTCAGAACGCAGCAGAACCTGAGGCCGAGCCCGAGGCAGAGCCTGAAGAGGAACCTGAAGAAGATCCCGAAGAGGAGCCCGAGGAAGATCCCGAGGAGGAACCTGAAGAAGAACCGGAGGAAGAACCGGCTGAGGAAGAGGCACACTCAGAGGTGTCCTCAGATGATGACATCTAGTGATGATAACACCTAAATGGAGGGGTTGTCTCCATCCGAACTATTATTTTCTATGATTTTAAGGATTGATTGCAAATACTTTGTAGCGAATACAAAGGTTTTAATCATGAATTATTAATTAGATTAATATACGGTTGTGATGTGATGTTGTTTCTTATTTCTTTCTTACCTATCTTTTTATTACATGTATGGTGTGTTGAATATGAAAGAAAAATTCATGTTTAACATTTTATACTGTGATTCTAGGAAATGGCTGGAAGAAACGCTGGACACGGACATGGTAACATCAACTTGACTGTAGCTGAACTCCAAACTCTGCTGAACGACCATGCGGCGGCCGCTTTAGCCGCACACGTTCAGAATCAAGCTGGAGGTCCAAGTGGAACGTGTACCTTCAAGAATTACCTTGACTGCAAGCCCAGTACGTTTAAGGGCACCGAGGGAGCTATAGGCTTCCTGCGTTGGGCTGAGAAGGCCGAGTCGGCGTTTGAGATGTGTAATTGTCCCCCTGCCAGCAGGGTCAAATTCGCTGCTGGAACACTTGAGGATTCTGCCCTCACTTGGTGGAATTCGAACGTGCAGATCCTTGGATTGGAACTGGCTAACGCTATGAACTGGGAGGAGTTCAAAAACATGATGCGAGAGGAGTACTGTCCGAGAGAGGAGATTTCAAAGTTGGAGTCAGAATTTTGATCGCTGAAGATGGTGGGCTCAGAAATCGAAGCCTACACTACCCGTTCTTAAGAGTTAGCGGTGATGTGTCCGCGGATGGTAGATCCGCCGAGTAAGAGGATTGAAATGTATATTGATGGGTTAGCACCGCAGATTCAGGGCATGGTGACGTCTTCCAGACCAGCCACGATTCAACAAGCGATCCGTTTAGCTCACAAACTGACGGATCAAGCAGTGACCCAAGGTGCGTTACCACCTAGGGGTTCAACCACTAAAGCCCGTGACAACCCGAGTAATGACAACAACAACAACAGCAACCCGAACAGCGGAAAGAGAAAGTTTGACAACACCAGATCTTCATCCTCGAACCTCCCACAGCAACAACACTACCGTAAGCCCGAATTCACTCGGAGCTTTAACAATTAGAGTCACAACAACAATAACAACGGTAGTGGGCAGGGTTCGAGCGGATATGCTGGGAAATATCCGAAGTGCAATAGGTGCAACAACCATCATGCTGGCCCGTGTGACCGTGTCAAGTGTCAGAGATGCGGAAAGATGGGTCACCAGGTAAAGGAATGTAGAGGAGACCTTGCGGAAAAGGGTGCTCCTAAACCACCTTTGACGACGAAGGGATGTTTCGAATGTAGGCAGGAAGGTCATTTCAGGAAAGATTGTCCCAAGCTGAAACAGAACGACAACAACGGAAGTAATGGAAGTGGCAGTAGTGGTGGAAGCAATGGCAAAGGAAGAGCTTTTGTAATTGGGTCGGGTCAAGCCCTCAATGATCCGTACGTGGTGACTGGTAAGTTCCCTGTGAACGATTGTTTTGCTTCTGTATTGTTTGACACTATAGCTGATAGGAGTTTTGTGTCGAAAGCCTTTAGCCAACTCTTAGACTTAACTCCAACTCCGTTAGATGCTAAGTTTCCTGTTGAATTAGCTGACGGTAAGACTATAGTAACGACTCATGTACTTGCGGGATGTAAGTTAAAACTGTCAGGTCATGTCTTTGATATCGACCTTATTCCTTTTACGCTTAGTAGTTTCGATGTCGTGGTCGGCATGGACTGGTTATCCGAGAACCGAGCGGAGATTATATTTCACGACAAGATAGTCCACATTACTACCCCTTCCGGCGAGATCATTTCGATCCGAGGTGAGAGAAGCGGCATGACCACCAGCGTC